>NW_024717786.1:0-65926 GCF_018991925.1 Homarus americanus
CTAGTTCTAATAGACCCCAGTCCCACAGACCCTAGTTCTAATAGACCCCAGTTCTAATAGACCCCAGTCCCATAGACCTAGTTCTAATAGGCCCTGGTTCTAATAGACCCTAGTTCTAATAGACCCCAGTCCTAATAGACCCCAGTTCTAATAGACCCCAGTTCTAATAGACCCCAGTTCTAATAGACCCCAGTTCTAATAGACCCCAGTTCTAATAGACCCCAGTCCTAATAGACCCCAGTTCTAATAGACCCCAGTTCTAATAGACCCCAGTTCTAATAGACCCCAGTTCTAATAGACCCCAGTTCTAATAGACCCCAGTCCTAATAGACCCCAGTTCTCAGTAATGATATCTAGATACAGTTCTAATAGACCCAGTTCTAATAGACTAGTTCTAATAGACCCCAGTTCTAATAGACCCGGTTCTAATAGACCCCCAGTTTCAGGCCCAGTTCTAATGAACCCCCAGTTCTAATAGACCCCAGTTCTAATAGACCCCAGTTCTAATAAGCCGGTCTAATAGACCCCAGTTCTAATAGACCCCCAGTCCTGGGCCCCGGTCCTAATAGACCCCAGTCTGTGGGCCAGTCTATACGTTCTAATAGCCTAGCCCAGTTCATGGGCCCCAGTTCTGTAAACTTCGTTCTAATAGACTGATTCTAATAGGCACAGTTCTAATGACCTGGTTCAGCCTTGGTTCTAATAGACCCCAGTTCTAACCAGACCGTTAATAAACCCCAGTCTAATAGACCCCGGTTCTAATAGACCCCAGTTCTATAGACCCCAGTCCTAATAGACCCCAGTTCTATGGCCCAGTTCTAATAGACCCCAGTCCTAATGAGCCCCAGTTCTAGCGGACTGGTCTAATAGGCCCCAGTCTAATAGACTCTCTGGGACTGGTTCTATAGACCCCAGGTTCTGTGGTCCCAGTTATGAATGCAGTTCAATAGACCCCAGTTCTGTGAACGTTCATGGGCCAGTTCAATAGACCCCAGTTCTAATAGGTCCCCGGTTCTATGGGTCCCAGTTCTTAAGACCGTGTGGGTCCTATAGACCCCAGTTCCAATAGACCCCGGTTCTAATAGGTCCCAGTTCTAATAGACCCCAGTTCTAACTGGGTCCCAGTTCTAATAGACCCCAGTCCTAATGGACCCCAGTCTAATAGACCCCAGTTCATCAGACCCCTGGTCCTAATAGATCCGTCTAATAGATCCCAGTTCTAATAGACCCCAGTTCAGCAGACCCCAGTTCTAATAGACCCCAGTCTAATAGACCCCAGTCTAATGGACCCAGTTCTAGTAAGGTTCTAATAGACCCCAGTTCTAATAGACCCGGTTCTAATAGGCCCAGTTCTAATAGACCTGGTCCTAATAGACCCAGTCCCAATAGACCCCAGTCCCTAATGGACCCCATTCTAATAGACCCGTTCTAATGAGCCCCAGTTCTAATAGACACAGTCCTAATAGACCCCGGTTCTAATGACCCCAGTTCTAATAGGCTGGTTCTAATGACCCCAGTTCTAATAGACCCCAGTTCTAATAGACCCCAGTCCTAATAGACCCCAGTTCTAGTCAGACCCCCAGTTCTAATAGAAGTTCTAATAGACCCCAGTTCTAATAAACTGATCTGATAGACCCCAGTCTAATAGACCCTAGTTCTAATAGGCCCCAGTTCTAATAAACCCCAGTTCTAATAGACTGATTCTATTAGGCCCCAGTTCTGTGAATCCCAGTTCTAATAGACCCCAGTTCTAATAGACCCCAGTTCTAAGATATAAGCCCCAGTCCTGGGCCAGTTCTAATAGACCCTAGGTTCTAATAGACCCCAGTTCTAATAAGCCCAGTCTTAGACTGATCCCAATAGACCCCAGACCTAATAGACTGATCCTAATAGACCCAGTTCTAATAGTCCCCAGTTCTAATAAACCCCAGTCTATGGGCCCGATCTCATAGAGCCCGTCAATAGAGCCCAGTCCTAATAGACCCCAGTTCTAGACCCCCAGTCCTAATAGACCCCAGGTCCTGGCCATTTGAGTCCTAATGGGCCCCAGTTCTAATAGGCCCAGTCCTAATAGAGCCCCAGTTCTAATAGACTGGTTCTAATAGACCCCAGTTCTAATGACCCCAGTTCTAATAGACCCCGTCCTAATAGCGGCCGTTATCCAGTTCATAGACCCCAGTTCTAATGGGCCCCAGTTCTAATAGACCAGTCTAAAGACCCCAGTTCTAATAGACCCCAGTTCCATCAGAGCCCAGTCCTATGGAGCCCCCAGTTTATGGGCCCCAGTTCTAATAGACCCCAGTCCTGACTAGGGCCCCGGTTCTAATGGGCCCCAGTTCTATGAGCCCCAGTTCTAATGGGCCCCAGTCTAATAGACCCCAGTTCTAATAGATTGAGTCCTAATGACCCCAGTTCTAATAGACCCCAGTTCTAATAGACTGATTCTATGGGCCCAGTTCTATGGGCCCCAGTTCTAATGAATCCCCAGTTCTATAGCCAGTTTAATATACGGTTCTAATAGACCCAGTTAGTACAAGTACCACTAATTTACCAGAGACAGAATCCACCTTAATGGTCGTTAGGGTGAGGTTAAATTGGCTGACGAGGAATGTAAATCTGTCAAATCCAAGATGACCAATACGCACATACTGCTTTTATATCATAAACACAGTCACACATACCACATACTGCTTTAACCATCACACACACAGTCACCTGTGCATACTGCAACCATCATACACACAGTCACAATACGCACATACTGCAACTCTTCCATAACCATTAAATAAATAAATAAATAAAGTTCCTATTAAATAAACTCATATAAGTTTCTGGATAATAAATAAATAATTAACGAAAAATAAGTAATATTTTTATACTATACACATAAGTAATGTGATATTTTTCCTTATTTAACCACTCATTATTTAACCTAAAGTCATGACATAAATTAAAGATTACATCAAATTACATCATTAAATACGTCGCTGGTGGTTAAATAAAGGCAGAAATATTGGAAATCAGCAAAAATATAAAATATCACCAAGAGGCCATTGGAATAGAGTATTTTCCCCTTACTCGTCTCCGTTATGGCGGCGCTTAATGGTCACGTCGCCTCAGGAACGTAATAGGCGCCTAGATTGAGGCCCCATGCGTAACGACCGTAATAACCATAGCCATTAGACTGTTACAGGTAGTAGGGGTTTTAATAAAGCTCTTGGCTGACTCTGGGGTTCTCTCCTCTGAGGTTATGACGTCACGGATAATTATTACTTTTGACCAATAGGAGAGCGAGAAAATAACGTCATTCCTAAGAAATAATAATTCTTATTATTACATAACTATTTTAAATTACCTTTGAGCCTCTATTAAACTCTATATAATATTATAAGGTATTAATATAAAAATGATAGAACAATATGTGAGGAAGAGGCTGAAATTAATTGAAATTGTTGTTAATTATCAATTATGAAATCTATAAAACTGTTCAATTTATTCCAATTTGTATACTTTTAAGATTTATAAAGTTAATTTCTAGACTAATTTCGTGGAAATACTTCATTAAATACAAAAAAATAGAATTATTATACAGAATAACAATAATAAACTACATAAAATGAATAAATATACCGAACATAACGATTTTGGTTGTTTTAATGAACAAATAACAATAATAATACTAAAAGAATATATTATAAATTAACCATCATGACGTCACAGCCTCAACCTAGCCACTATTACAAAATCCAAAAATACAATTATTATTCTTATTTACAATAACAGTGTAATGGCTACGGTCATTAGCACGGCCATTAAATTACATATCTATTATTACGTTAGGATTTAATGGTGACTACCTGGCCCTAACATAACTACCTCCTGTATAATCACTTAACAATTAGACGTGTGTGTCTGTATGTACGTAATATGTGTGTATGTAAAATGTATATGAATGTGTGTGTGTGTAAGGTGTGTGTGTGTGTGTGTTGAACATGTACAGTAATTCACATCTGTTAAGTAACTTGAATACATTTTTCTAAGTACAGGTTTCCAAAGACTTCTGAAGCTCTACTACTACTATTATTACTGCAACGTCTACACTACTATCATAACTACCACCATTACTACTACCATTACTACCACCACAACCCACCATTTACTACCATACTACCACAACTACCACCATACTACTACCACAACTACCAACAACTACCACCTTAACTACCACCTTCACCACCACAACCACCATTACTACTAGCAATGACAAAAACAAAACATTAATATATTACATTTTATTACCACTAGTAAAATATTAATACTATTTATTAATTTATACAACTCAGGTTTAACTACAGTACATAACGTGTTATTGTGGGCGTGTCCTGCCGCTTGAAAACACCCTTGGCACCGCCCATTTTGATAGATCCACCCATTTTATTTATAGCTCCGCCATTTTTCATAGCTCCGCCCATTTTATTTATAGCTCCGCCCATTTTATTTATAGCTCCGCCCATTTTTCATAGCTCCTCCCATTCTAACGTAACTCCGCCCTCGTTAACAATGGGTAACAAATTTGATTGGGTGGGACGTGGAGGTGTGTCAATTTCAAGTGATTTGATTGGCTGTTGATTTAGTGGGCGGGGCAGTGAATCTCCTCAATGGCCTCCAAAAGTAGGATCGGCCTCCAGTGTTCATGGTCGGCCTCCAAGTGTTCATGGTCGGCCTCCAAGGTACGGTCGGCCTCCAAGTGGTCGGCCTCAAGTGTTCTGTGGTCGGCCTACAAGAGTTACTGGTCGGCCTCAAAGGTACGGTCGGCCTCCAAGTGTTCATGGTCGGCCTCCAAGGTGCGGTCGGCCTCCAAATGTTCTCGGCCTCAAGTGTTCATGGTCGGCTCCCAAGTGTTCATGGTCGGCCTCCAAATGTTTCTTGGTCGGCCTCCAAGTGTTCATGGTCGGCCTCAAGGGAATGGTCGGCCTCCAAGTGTTCATGGTCGGCCTAAGGTGGTCGGCCTCCAAGTGTTCATGGTCGGCCTACAGGAGACTGGTCGGCCTCCAAAGTGGCCTCCAGAGTGTTCATGGTCGGCCTCCAAGAGATAGGGTCGGCCTCCAACAACCTCAAAATATAAAAAACAAGAACAAGTACTATCCTCCACCATAAAGTGTATAAGGCACTTAAATAACTCAAGACACTTGCATGATTCTCAGGCACTTAAATAATTAAGACACTTACATGATTCCTAAGGCACTTAAATAATTAAGACACTTACATGATTCCTAAGGCACTTAAATAACCAGACACTTACGTGATTCCTAAGGCACTTAAATAACTCTTAAAGACACTTACATATACATTAAGTCATATATGCTACTTAAACAAAACATCACCGCTGAAGTTACTTAAATAAACCCTACAAACAACAGTTAAGTAAGACACTTATATTGAGGCACTTATTTAAAGCACTTTGGGGGCCTCTCACTTATATGAAGCACTTACAAAAGGCACTTATTTAAAGCTTGGGGGGCTCACTTATATGAAGCGCTTGGCTTATAACTCAACACTTATAAGTATCACCTTAAGTATTTCCAGGTGAACTGTAGTAAACTTATTGTCAACACACTTGTTTATATCACATAAGTTAAGCTCTCTGAGTGGCAATAAGTTAAGCTCTCTGAGTCTATAGGTTAAGCTCTCTGAGTGGCCCAACAAGTTAAGCTCTCTGGTGGCCCAAAGTTAAGCTCTCTGGTGGCCCTATATTAGCTCTCTGGTGGCCCAACAAGTTAAGCTCTCTGGTGGCCCAATAAGTTAAGCTCTCTGGTGGCCCTATAAGTTAAGCTCTCTGAGTGGCCCAATAAGTTAAGCTCTCTGAGTGGCTGGTAAACAAACTCTTTATCAACCTGTGTCCCAGCAGAGCCTAATAAAACATGAGCCTTATGGCGGGCCTTGTAGCCGTGAGCCTTGTAGCCGTGAGCCTTGGCCGTGAGCCTTGTAGCGTGAGGCTTGACGTGAGCCTTGGCGTGAGCCTTGGCCGTAGAGCCTGTGCGTGGGCCTTGAGCCTTATAGACGTGAGCCTTGTAGCCGTGAGCCTTGTAGCCGTGTGAGCCTTGTAGCCGTGAGCCTTGTAGCCGTGAGCCTTGTAGCCGTGAGCTGGCGTGAGCCTTATAGACGTGAGCCTTGTAGCCGTGAGCCTTGCCGTAAGCCTTGTAGCCGTGAGCCTTGTAGCCTTGTAGCCGTGAGCCTTATATGCGTGAGCCTTGTAGCCTTGTCGTGAGCCTTGTGAGCCGTGGGCCTTGTACGTGAGCCTTGTAGCCGTGCTTGGCCGTGAGCGCAGTAGCCGTGAGCAGCGCCGTGGGCCTTGTACCGTGAGCCTTGTAGCCTTGTAGCCGTGAGCCTTATAGCCGTGAGCCTTGTAGCCGTGAGCCTTATAGCCGTGAGCCTTGTGGCCTTTGGCCGTGAGCCTCATCTACAAGGTGAGTTTCAGTGAGTCTTTAGGTAACGCTGAGTCACTCTTCCCCGACGTAGATCCTCGTAGCGGTCCTAAGACTCTGTCCAGTAATGAAGTTGTTCCTCTTCCTGGCGTTTTGAACTTCCTGAACACCTCGTGGAAGGCCGTGGCCACCTGGAGGACGTGTTTGGACGCGCCACCTCGCTGAAGTAGCACTCCAGGTCCTTGGCCAGTATCTCACCTGTGTGGAGGAGGAGGTGTTAATGGTGAGAGAGAGAGAGAGAGAGAGAGAGAGAGAGAGAGAGAGAGAGAGAGAGAGAATGAGAGAGAAAGCCACTTGTTCATATTCCCTCCTGATGGTGTGTTGTTAGACCATTATAATGACCCCTCACACAACTATGACCCTTAAGGATCCACTAAGTAGTTTACTCTAAGTCTAAATTGCTCCAATGGATTATGTCATTTTTAATAGCATTTTATTGGCCCTGGAGCTTGTTGGCCCGTGCTTAATATATGGTGTTCGGCCTCTCTTCATTAAAGAAACATTGTCAACACAAACACCAAAGGGCTTTATGAGGGAGGAGGGAAGGAGGGAGGGAAGGAGGGAGGAGGGAAGGAAGGAAGGAAGGAGGGAGGGAAGGAGGAAGGAGGGTATTTGAGTGGCTAGTGACGTCACGTGATGGAGATGCTTAAAATAGTTGACCTTTACTCCCTCCTCCCTCCACTACCTCCCTCCACCACTCCCTCCTCCCTCTCCACTCACCACCCCTCCCTCCACTACCCTCCCTCCACTCACCTCCCTCCCTCCTCCCTCCACTACAAGGAGTGAGTCAGCAGATAAGGAGTATGAATTAGTAATATACTCAATACCTGACATCACCTGACATCACCTGACACTAGAGACATCACCTGACACCAGAGACATCACCTAACACTAGAGACATCACCTGACACTAGAGACATCACCTGACACTAGAGACATCACCTAACACTAGAGACATCACCTGACACTAGATACATCACCTGACATCACGTGTTTGTGTGATAACGTTTTCTCTGTAAGGTCAGGTCAGGTCACCACAGGTCAGGTCAGGTCAGGTCAGGTAAGAATGACTCACCTTCGTCAGTAGACACCTGCCTCAGGTGGACCATGTCAGCTTTATTAGCCAAGAGAACCATGGGTGGCCGGAGGCTGGGTGATACATCCCCACCCACGGTCATGGGCGGCGTGGGCGTGAGGGTGGCCGCCCCTCCTAGTCCTCCTCGCCCACTGGCCTTCCTCTCGCTGATGTGGAGTCGCATTTTCTGACCCAGCTGAAGCTTTGTCTGTCGGTAATAGGAGACACCAGCAGGAAGCCGTCGGCCCACCCGATGGTGTCTGACGAAGGGAGAGCTTCACTGTTCTGTCGGGAGTGATTGAGTGAGTGTCAGAACATATGATGAACTAACACACACACACACACACACACACACACAGAGAGGGACCTGACAACACAAGAGGTGAGTGAGTCAGAATAAATCACCTTCATAATAATAACTGTAGAGTGTGTCAGCCCCCCACATAGACAGTGTGTCAGCCCCCCACTATAGCCCCCCCACTAGTGTGTCAGCCCCCCACTAGTGTGTCAGCCCCCACTAGTGTGTCAGCCCCCACTAGTGTGCCCCACTAGTGTGTCAGCCCCCACTAGTGTGTCAGCCCCCCACTAGTGTGTCAGCCCCCACCAGTGTGTCAGCCCCCACTAGTGTGTCAGCCCCCACTAGTGTGTCAGCCCCCACTCAGTGTGTCAGCCCCCACTAGTGTGTCAGCCCCACTCAGTGTGTCAGCCCCCCACTAGTGTGTCAGCCCCCCACTCAGTGTGTCAGCCCCCCACTAGTGTGTCAGCCCCCACTAGTGTGTCAGCCCCCTCACTAGTGTCAGCCCCACTAGTGTGTCAGCCCCCACTAGTGTGTCAGCCCCCACTAGTGTGTCAGCCCCCACCAGTGTGTCAGCCCCCCACTCAGTGGTCAGCCCCCACTAGTGTCAGCCCCACTGTGTGTCAGCCCCACCAGTGTGTCAGCCCCACTAGTGTGTCAGCCCCCACGTGTCAGCCCCCACTCAGTGTGTCAGCCCCCACTCAGTGTGTCAGCCCCACTAGTGTGTCAGCCCCACCAGTGTCAGCCCCACTACAGCCCCCACTAGTGTGTCAGCCCCCACTAGTGTGTCAGCCCCCCCAGTGTGGTCAGCCCCACTAGTGTGTCAGCCCCCACTAGTGTGTCAGCCCCCACTAGTGTCAGCCCCCCACTAGTGTGTCAGCCCCCACTAGTGCAGTCAGCCCCCACTCAGTGTGTCAGCCCCCACTAGTGTGTCAGCCCCACCAGTGTGTCAGCCCCCACTGTGTGTCAGCCCCACTAGTGTGTCAGCCCCCACTAGTGTGTGTCAGCCCCCACTAGTGTGTCAGCCCCCACTAGTGTGTCAGCCCCACTCAGTGTCAGCCCCCACTAGTGTGTCAGCCCCCACTCAGTGTGTCAGCTCATGTGGTCAGCCCACCAGTGTGTCAGCCCCCCACTAGTGTGTCAGCCCCCACTAGTGTGTCAGCCCCCACTAGTGTCAGCCCCACCAGTGTGTCAGCCCCCACTAGTGTGTCAGCCCCACTGGTGTGTCAGCCCCACTAGTGTCAGCCCCCACTAGTGTGTCAGCCCCCACTAGTGTGTCAGCCCCACTCAGTGTGTCAGCCCCCACTAGTGTGTCAGCCCCCACTCAGTGTGTCAGCCCCCACTAGTGTGTCAGCCCCACTAGTGTGTCAGCCCCACTAGTGTGCCAGCCCCCCACTAGTGTGTCAGCCCCACTAGTGTGCAGCCCCCACTAGTGTGTCAGCCCACACTAGTGTGTCAGCCCCCACTCAGTGTGTCAGCCCCCCACTAGTGTGTAGCCCCCACAGTGCAGCCCCCACTAGTGTTAGCCACAAGTGTGTCAGCCCCCACTAGTGTCAGCCCCACTAGTGTGTCAGCCCCCACTAGTGCACTTCACTAGTGTGTCAGCCCCCACTAGTGTGTCAGCCCCCACCAGTGTGTCAGCCCCACTAGTGTGTCAGCCCCCACTAGTGTGTCAGCCCCCACCAGGTCAGCCCCCACTAGTGTGTCAGCCCCTCACTAGTGTGTCAGCCCCCACTCAGTCACTAGTGTGTCAGCCCCACCAGTGTGCTGCCCCCACTCAGTGCGCCCACACTAGTGTCAGCCCCCACTAGTGTGTCAGCCCCACTAGTGTGTCAGCCCCCACTAGTGTGTCAGCCCCACCAGTGTGTGCAGCCCCACAGTGTGTCAGCCCCCACTAGTGTGACAGCCCCCACTAGTGTCAGCCCCACTAGTGTCAGCCCCACTAGTGTGTCAGCCCCCACTAGTGTGTCAGCCCCCACCAGTGTGTCAGCCCACTAGTGTGTCAGCCCCCACTCAGTGTGTCAGCCCCCACTAGTGTCAGCCCCACTAGTGTGTCAGCCCCCACTAGTGTGTCAGCCCCCACTAGTGTGTCAGCCCCACTAGTGTGTCAGCCCACACTAGTGTGTCAGCCCCACCAGTGGTCAGCCCCCACTAGTGTGCAGCCTCACTCAGTGTGTCAGCCCCACTAGTGTGTCAGCCCCCACTAGTGTGTCAGCCCCCACCAGTGTGTCAGCCCCCACTAGTGTGTCAGCCCCCACTAGTGTGTAGCCCCCACCAGTGTGTCAGCCCCCACTAGTGTGTCAGCCCCACTAGTGTGTCAGCCCCCACTAGTGTGTCAGCCTCACTAGTGGCACAGCCCCCACTAGTGTGTCAGCCCCCACTAGTGTAGTCAGCCCCACTAGTGTGTCAGGCCCACCTAGTGCCCCTCACTAGTGTGTTTTATTTATACTGTAGCTGCCACCACCACGTCGGGGTGCGTGTCTGTCTGTCTCACATTCATTCCTCCTCCTTCTCCCTCTCAGCGGTAACCATTGATGTTTTAAGAGATCATCACTAACAGGTGTTGAGTGTCGCCTTTACTGCTCTGTATATTGTTGAAACTCTTGCCTTGTTGATGCTGTCAGCTTGATCTACACAAAGCATGGCCTTACCTCTAGCTTAGATAATGTGTATAAGGCATCTAGCTATTTCACCAGATTATGAGAGAGAGAGAGAGAGAGAGAGAGAGAGAGAGAGAGAGAGAGAGAGAGAGAGAGAGAGGCTCTGGTGTTCCTGACTTAAACTATAATATTGCCTTTGTGTACACCTCTATCACACACACACACATTAACCTTCCTACACGCACACACATCAGCTCCCACCCACACACACACACACACACACACACACACACACATCTCTTCTTCAGTGACTATATATAAACATTTCAGTATTAACTATAAACATGACAAGAGGAAAGGATGTTTATACCTGTACCTCACCTGTTGAATGTTGACCTGGGTATTTAGTACCTGTGTGATAGTGGTGATGGTACTACTACTACCACCACCACTACTACCACCACTACCACTACTAGGCAGACCTGACCTACTTTCCACAACAGGTTCAGGTAAACAATCGGTGGCTTCAGGTGAGTTTGTTTACATCTGGTGCAACAGGTGAGAATCAGTGTTACAACTACCACAATACCTACCACAATCCACCACAATACCCACCACAATACCTACCACAATACCTACCACAATACCTACACAATACCCACCACAATACCTACCACAATACCACCACAATACCTACCACTAATCCACCACAATCCTACCACAACCCACCACAACCCACCACAACCCACCACAAGTCCTAATCAAGAACCTCACATATAACAAGTTCATTAAGACTCATTTATTGCCCACACACCCACCTTGGCAAAGTGACCATAGAAAATTTTTATGATTGAGATGGCGTTAATGGCTCGTGTTTGTGTGGTAGTAATGTGAATTGATTGGGTTTTTATTAGGATGATGATAATGATTTAATAATAATAACTGTTCAGTCACCAAAACTTCTTCTTCCATCAATAGTTCATTAACGGTGTATGTAAATCCCACCATGTTTTTCACTACAACGGTACAGCAAAGTATAATTTTAGCATTAAACTGTTATTTTATTGTCTAATCACCACTACATATAACACCATCACTACAACCACCTACCACTACCACCACCACCACTACCACAACTACCACATACCTTGTTACAGGTGTCCAGTATCTCAAAAAGAACAGGTTCACCGTCCACCAAGATTTCATTCCTGTACCTCTGTTCTGTTGGGGAGAAATATTGTCTAAATGAACAAAATAACGCACTTCCACACACACACACACACACACACACACACACACACACACACACACACACACACACGGTTAAATACCCTAATCCATCTTGATATCACGGTCAATTTAACGACCCAATTAGCCATTACGAATACCACGGGTCGTCTGGTGGAATGAGAAGATGGTGGCTGTTTTGGCCAGAGACTCTAGTGTGACGAACTGGTGAGGAATTTGGTAGTTAGGGTGAGAGAGAGAGAGAGTCTTTCCCTCTGTCCTCACTGTTTTAAACACACATTGACACACACACACACAGATGGACTTACAATATCATCATAATATATTAGTAAACTGTTCGTGATTTAAGTGTGTTGATGAGTTAAGTGCGTGTGTTGATGTTAAGTGCGTGTGTTGATGTGTTAAGTGCGTGTGTTGATGTGTTAAGTGCGTGTGTTGATGAGTTATGCGTGTGTTGATAAGTTAAGTGCGTGTGTTGATGAGTTAACTAAGTGTATCTAACGCCAGGTGTTGATGGTAGGTGTACCTGTCAGGTGTGGGTATTAATTACCTGTGTGTGTGTGGGGGGTGGCTCTGTGTGTGTGTGGGGGGTGGTACCTCTCTGTGTGTGTGGGGTGTGGTACCTCTGTGTGTGTGTGGGGGGTGGTACCTCTGTGTGTGTGTTGGCATAGGTATCACTGTGGACCTGACACATAACACTTGACAGGCTCTGGGTGGCTTAACTTGGCTCTCTGGCTCTACGGGAGGGGTGGGGGTGGGGGTGGTGAGTGAGGGAAAAAATTAGATAGTTTGGTCACTTAATTAAGAATGCGAGATAATGTGTGTGTGTGTGTGTGTGTGTGTGTGTGTGTGTGTGTGTGTGGCCCACCTCTACCCACATGCCACACCCACCCACCCACCCATCTCTAGCCCCCTACCCCTATTGTAGGGGTGGACGGCACAAGGTAACCAGTGTTTTAGGTGTAGCCCAGAAAGACCGGACACCTAGCCCACTACACTGGCTAAATCGTTAAACTATTACTAGTACTATCACTACTACCACCACTACTACCACTACCACCACTACCACCACCACACACTTGGCAACTGTTCCGAGACACAAAAACTCCTTTACTTTAACAGGAAGAATGTGAGATAATGAACTCTCCCTCACTCTCTCACTCTCCTCTCACTCTTTCACTCTCTCACAGCATCAGTTAGGGAGAAAACTTAACATAAATCATTGAGAAATTAACAGTTAAATCAGTCACCCCTGTCATATGCCACAGTCAGTTACAGTCAGTTGGCACCGTGTATGACAACACACCATTGCCACCACCCCTAACGAGAGAGAGAGAGAGAGAGAGAGAGAGAGAGAGAGAGAGAGAGGGGCACACACACACACACTCTCTCCCACACACCTGAAGTAACGCCATCAATTTCAGGTGTGGAAGGTGTTAATAGGACATGTGTGTGACTGGTCCAATTAATGACCCCATATATCTGTTCAGTCATATATAATTAATGATATAGAGAGCCAGATATATAACTTATACGTACATACTGACGAACATACATAAATGTACATACAAACATACATAATGCTTCTCCTTACACAGACATACATACACACACATACAGACAGACATACACAGACAGACAGACAGTAGAGTGGTGATAGCAAGAAGCTGTGATAGTGCGGGGATAATGAGAGGCAGGCACCTGGGCATCATCAGCCTCCCGACACTTACCTGTTTTTATCACCTGTACATCACCTTAATTACGTGTGTGTGTGTGTGTGTGTGTGTGTGTGTAGGTATAAGTAATTGTGGTAGTTGTGGTTGTGGTAGATAATTACAGGTGTGTTTCATTAATTACCTTCACACACCTGTTATTGATGTTCTTACAGGTGCAATTATCTTACTCAAAGGGTTAAACTAACATCATTAAAGGGTTAAACCAGCATCATTAAAGGGTTAAACCAGCGTCATTAAAGGGTTAAACCAGCATCATTAAAGGGTTAAACTCAGTAGTGAAACCAAGTCGTAGTTGACTCACCTGCTTGATGATCGTATTCCCGATGTACCTCTTAGTGAGGAACCGAACGATGAGAGCTGAGGAGAGATGAGAGGAGAGAGAGAGATGAGAGAGATGAGAGAGATTACTGTGTGTCTGTGTGTGTGTGTGTGTGTGTGTGGCCACACACACACACAACGTAGGTTAAGTTCGGTTGATCTTAGATTAAATTAGTTTAGATTAAGAATGTACTCACAGGAGCCACTAGTACTCTTAACCCAACTACTAGTACTCTTAATAGTACTCAGGGAGCCACTAGTACTTTTAACCCAACTACTAGTACTCTTAATAGTACTCACAATAGCCACTAGTACTCTTAATAGTATCCCAATAGCCACAGTACTCCTAATAGTACCCAAATAGCCACTTAGTACTTTTAACCCAACTACTAGTACTTATAATAGTACTCACAGGAGCCACTAGTACTTTTAACCCAACTACTAGTACTTTAATAGTACCACAATAGCCACTAGTACTCTTAATAGTATTCCACAATAGCCACTAGTACTCCTAATAGTACCCACAATAGCTACTAGTACTCTTAATAGTACCCACAATAGCCACTAGTACACCCAATAGTACTTACCACTCTTGCCAACGCCCGGGCCTTAGTACGGCTATTTTCACCTCAGAAAGAGATGATTTTTCCTCCTGATTCTCTAATAGCGTTACTTGTCATCACCTGTGGAAGGAAAGTACCGGCGCTTAGTGTTTGGGAAAGTATCTAGTAAGGGTTTGTGAAAGTGTCTAGTAAGGGTTAGTGTTTGGGGAAGTATCTAGTAAGGGCTAGTGTTTGAGTACCTAGTAAGGGCTAGTGTTTGGGGAAAGTACCTATAGTGGCGTAGTGTTTGGGGAAAGCTAGAGAAATAAATTAGTGGCACTATCTAGGAGGAAAGTACACGTGTACCTGTAATTGTTCTACCATAATTATAAGTATATAATTATATACCTCACCTAATATCTCATTAATAACTCAGTGAGCTACAGGAGGCCTCACACTACAGGAGGCCCTCACACTACAGGAGGCCTCACACTCAGGAGGCCCTCACACTACAGAAGGCCCCACACTACAGGAGGCCTCACACTACAGGAGGCCCTCACACCAGGAAGGCCCTCACACTACAGGAGCCTCACACACAGGAGGCCCTCACACTACAGAAGGCCTCACACTACAGAGTCCCTCACACTACAGAAGGCCCTCACACTTCAGGAGGCCCTCACACCACAGAAGGCCTCACACTACAGGAGGGCCTCACACTACAGAAGGCCCTCACACTACAGGGAGGCCCCTCACTACAGAAGTTCACACTACAGGAGGCCTCACACTACAGGAGGCCCTCACACTACAGAAGGCCTCACAAGTCTTTAATTGGTAATAAGGTGAGTGGTTAGGTGAAAAGCAGTCACTGTGTGTGTGTGTGTGTGTGTGTGTGTGTACCAAAGATGGACTCTAAAAGGTACTCATGTCATAATAATAATAATAATAATATATTTTAAATATAGAGACAGAGACTTACTCAATATATTTAAGGACAATATATAAACTGAACCAGTATATCGCTATTATTCACTAAATGTCCGTAATTATTTCCTTATCAGTTCCTTATTTATTTTCAATTCTTTATTCACTAATTTATTCACGTTAGAGGAGCCACGACACGTACGGTTGTCATAGTGAGGGTAGGAAATTATATTTTTGGTGGTTTGTACCAACATGGTGAATGAGGTGTTGGTGAGTGTGTTGTGAGGGTGTTGTGTGAGTGGTGTGAGTGTGTTGTGTGAGGGTGTTGTGTGAGTGTGTTGTGTGAGGTGTTGTGTGAGTGTGTTGTGTGAGGGTGTTGTGTGAGTGTGTTGTGGAGTGTGTTGTGTGAGGTGTGTGTGAGTGTGTTGTGTTTTCTAAGTGCCTGCCGTTAGTTTAAGTGCCTGGCGTAAGTGTGTTGTGTATTTTCTAAGTGCCTGGCGTTAGTTCATGCCTGGCGTAGTTCAAGTGCCTGGCGTTATCTTTGAGTGCCTGAAGTTGACAACAATAAGTGCTTGGCGTAAACTGAATGATTGGCGTAACATATCAATGCCTGGCGTTAAATGTCAAGTGCCTGGCGTAAGATTTAAGTACTGGCGTAAGCTTTCAAGGCCTGTCGTAAGCTTTCAAATGCCTGGCGCTTTCGCCTGGCGTAAGCTTTCAAATGCCTGCGTAAGCTTTCGGCCTGGCGTAATAAATCACAGTCTGGCGTAACTCTGTAAGTGCCTGGCGATGTTACAAGCCCATTACACAACCGGTGCCTGGCGTTCAGACTCGCTCTTGGCACTGTATAGAGCGAGCTAACAGTGCCAGCCGCCCGTGAGTCTGGCACCCTACTGACTGGGGAGAGAGCCAGGCACCTCACCTCACCTTGCCCGCCTCACCCTGCCTCACCTCACCTCCCCCACCTCACCTGACTCACCTTGCCTCACCTCCACCCCACCTTGCCCCACCTCACCTCACCTCACCTCACCCATGCCACACCTCACTCACCTCACCATGCCACACCTCACCCCACCTCACCTCACCTCACCTCACCTCGACTCACCTGCCTCACCTCACCTTGCCCCACCTCACCTCACCTCACCCGACCACCTTGCCTCACCTCACCTCACCACCTTGCCTCACCTCACCTCACCTCACCTCCACCATGCCACATCTCACCCCACTCACCATGCCACACCTCACCTCACTCACTCACCTCACCTCACACCTCACCCTTGCCTCACACCACTTTGCCTCACCTCGCCTCACCTCACCTCACCTCACCATGCCTCACCTCACCACCTCACCTCACCTCACCTCACAGTATGTACATACGCCAATATACATAAACGTAGAGATAATTACTTAATAAACACAATAAATATAACATAAAGATAAAAAAGGTGATAAATGGAGGAATAAATAAGGAAATAAATAATGATGGCGTCTCTATATGGCCTGTAGGGACACTTACCTAGTTTTAACCTATTATTACCTATTGATCGTATTTTTAGGCTATATTATATGATTTAGTGGTTTATTATACTACTATGGTTGATTATACGTTAAATAGTAGTATAGTTAGTTACCTGTGTGTTGGAGGTCTGGCTTTGAAACTTCCGCCTTAATGACGTCTCTTCACCGCCGCCATTTTGGTTTATAGTCAAATCAAAAGCTATACTGATATTTCCAAGTTTATTATAATTATATTTAATTTTGCTTAATATTAATGTTTATTATTATGATTAATATTTATAATCATTTTTTAACGGTTATGTGTAGTTTATATTTTAGGAGCAATTTGTATTAATATGTGTAGCTCATTTGTACCTGGAGTCGTGTTGAATCAAAACATTGAAATTATATTCATACAAATATTAATTTCTGGATATTTATTTACGATATATTATTTAAATAGTCTTAAAATTAATAAAAACTTAAATAGTAGTTAAGAAAGTATTTATGAAATTTATTATCGTGATTTAGAGAAAAAAATATTAATACCGTATATAAATAATACTAATTTTGACATAATAATCACTGTTTTATATATAATTATTCTTCAATAATTATAAATATTAAAATAAAATACCAAAAATACTTAAATCTTGGATAATCTGAGAAAAATAAATATTATACCAATATATAAAATACTAAAAATCCTTCATAAAAATCATCAAAATAATTACCATAATAATAAAATAATAATAAAACTCAATAACTCCAGAAACTCAATAAAAAATAGATAAAATTAGAGGCAAAATTTATACACACTATCTCTGGCGGCCATTTTATGAGGGAAGGTGAAGGTAAGAAACGTTATAACAAATATTCCATTTTATTGTGTAATTATCGCCTCCTGAGCTCCATAACTGAGGTAATATTGGTATAATAATATATAGAGTAATTCAGTGAGATATTAGACCATAAATATTAATGTTATTGTTTATATTAATGTTTGAAGGATAACGGCAGTAAAGTCAATGGGGTCGTCTTGTTTTACTCTCTATTTCCTTATTTATCGGGTATTTTAAGGTTATTTATGGTGATTATTGGCTTTTTTATGTCTATATAGCCGTCTGTAGTGGAGATCTTAGTTAGTTTGGTTGTTAATTATGTCATTAGTATCAGTAATGGGGCCGCCTTATTTAACCTCTCTAGTTCATTATTTATCAAGTATTTTAAGTTAATTTATCTCATTTTATCAATAATTCTCAGTATTTCATCAGTCTGTAGTGAAGAGATCTTAGTTAGTTTGGTGTTAATTATGTTAATAGTATCGTAATAGCCGCCTTATTTAACCCTCTAGTTCATTATTTATCAAGTATTTTAAGTTAATTTATCTCATTTTATCAATAATTCTCAATATTTCATCAGTCTGTAGTGAAGATCTAGTTAGTTTGGTGTTAATTATGTCATTAGTATCAGTAATGGGGCCGTCTTATTTAACCCTAGTTCATTATTTATCAAGTATTTTAAGTTAATTTATCTCATTTTATCAATAATTCTCAATATTTCATCAGTCTGTAGTGAAGATCTAGTTAGTTTGGTGTTAATTATGTTATTAGTATCAGTAAGGGGTCGCCTTATTTAACCCTCTAGTTCATTATTTATCAAGTATTTTAAGTTAATTTCTCATTTTATCAATAATTCTCAGTATTTCATCAGTCTGTAGTGAAGATCTTAGTTAGTTTGGTGTTAATTATGTCATTGGTATCAGTAATGGGGTGCCTTATTTAACCCTCTAGTTCATTATTTATCAAGTATTTTAAGTTAATTTCTCTCATTTTATCAATAATTCTCAATATTTCATCAGTCTGTAGTAGAGATCTTAGTTAGTTTGGTGTTAATTATGTTATTAGTATCAGTAATGGGGCCGCCTATTTAACCCTCTAGTTCATTATTTATCAAGTATTTTAAGTTAATTTATTTCATTTTATCAATAATTCTCACTATTTCATCAGTCTGTAGTGAAGATCTTAGTTAGTTTGGTGTTAATTATGTTAATAGTATCAGTAATGGGGCCCTTATTTAACCCTCTAGTTCATTATTTATCAAGTATTTTTAAGTTAATTTATCTCATTTTATCAATAATTCTCAATATTTCATCAGTCTGTAGTGAAGATCTTAGTTAGTTTGGTGTTAATTATGTTAATAGTATCAGTAATGGGGCCTCCTTATTTAACCCTCTAGTTCATTATTTATCGATATTTTAAGTTAATTTATCTCATTTTATCAATAATTCTGAGTCTATGAACAATAATTAGTGGATTAATTCATTTAGTTGTATATTAAATGTAAGAAATCATACCTGGTGTTATGGTGTTGATAGTTAACCATTTATTGGACTATTTTATGGTGATTAGACTGTTAATTATGGTGGTTTATTATTGTTATTTATATTATTTAATTATTTTATCAATTTATTCTTATTTAATTATTTCTTTATCAATTTATTCTTATTTAATTATTTATTTATTTTTTAAATTTAATATGCCTTTTAAAATCTCCTAAATGAGTAGGTTAGGTAGCTTGAGTTAGCATTAAGTTAGCAATGTTAATTTAGGTTAATTTAAGTTCAATTAGATAGTTTAAGTAGGTTAGGTTAGATTAGATTGGGTTTGGTTGTCAAGGTTGACTTAAGTTAGGTTAAATATCTTGAGTTAGTGTTAGGTTAAGTCAGCAAGGTTGACTTAAGTTAGGTTAAATATCTTGAGTTAGTGTTAGGTTAAGTCAGCAAGGTTGACTTAAGTTAGGTTAAATATCTTGAGTTCGTGTTAGGTTAAGTCAGCAAGGTTGACTTAAGTTAGGTTAAATATCTTGAGTTAGTGTTAGGTTAAGTCAGCAAGGTTGACTTAAGTTAGGTTAAATATCTTGAGTTAGTGTTAGGTTAAGTCAGCAAGGTTGACTTAAGTTAGGTTAAATATCTTGAGTTCGTGTTAGGTTAAGTCAGCAAGGTTGACTTAAGTTAGGTTAAATATCTTGAGTTCGTGTTAGGTTAAGTTTTGGAGAATACCTCAGAATTTATATAGACGTTTTATAAACTTTTATATTATGCCTTAAGCAGATCAGGAACACCAAACACTCTTACAGTTCTCGGCGGGAACATGAGAGAATAATCGCATCTTGACGTTGGCTGCGCTTGCCTACTTTAGCGTCCGTGGTTGTTGTCCGCAGTTTAAGGGTTGGAAAAAAATTCGCTGTATCTGAAAATAATGGGTTTTAAGCCACACAGCCTCAATATTGCTAAAGCTGCCTCCCCAAAGCTGTGAATGGTGTACAGATGCCGTAGCTACTTCACCCCTGAGTGTGAACAGGATAAAGAATGTAGAGTTTGTAGAACATCCAGATCCCACATTATATACTGGAATGACCATTGCTTAATATACCCATATAAATAATGTCCCCATGCAAATAGAGTGGATGTTTGGAAATGGGAAAATAGATGAAATATTAAAGAAATATAGAAATTTGGCATCTAGAATATAACTATGTATTATAACTAATTATATGAAATATTAGGGATTTATGTGAGTCCTGAGAGGGACATTCCTGGACTGGGGTGAGGATGACTTCATCCCTTTGAGATGTATTAATGTTTTTTTGTATCTCAATAAACGTATCAATCAATCAATCACCCCTGAGCTGTTGGTTCAAATATACATCTCCCCGACTTACGACGGGGTTAGGGACCCAAATCCAGGTCGTAAGTCGAAAATGCTTAAATAATACATAGAAAATCTAAAATGAGGGTCTCTTTTTCTTCTCAGCACCACAAAACTCTCACTTTAATATTTGGTTAGATTAGGTTAAGTTAGGGTAGATTAGTGTTAGGTTAAGTTAAGTTAGGGTAGATTAGTGTTAGGTTAAATTAAGTTAGGGTAGATTAGTGTTAGGTTAAGTTAGATTAGTGTTAGGTTAAGTTAATCACAGGTGAAATAAACCAGGTTAGGTTAATCATCAGGTGCTAATTAAATACCTTCCTTCAGGTGTAAGTCATTTAGTGTACCTGAGAACAAGCCAGTCTAAGATGAGTGACTGTGAGGAGAAGACTGGCAAGAAGAGACTGTTGGAAGAACCACATGATGTTGAGGAAGGTGAGTTATTAACTGTTGGTGACTGTATTTAACTGTTAATTAACTGTATTTAACTGTTGGTGACTGTACTTAGCTGTTAATTAACTGTATTTAACTGTTGGTAACTGTACAGTATAGTCTCGGTTTACTCGGTCAATTAAACCCGTCGACGTCCGCATAAAACGAGAAACGCGTAAATGAAATAACAACATATGGGATTAATTGAAAGACAGACTGGGCCGACCCCCAAACTCCATTTTTTCCAACACAACACTGTACGTTGTAGTCAAAATAACATCTTAATTTTATGATGGTATGCACACAATTAATTAAAAAGAGAAATATCAATAATATTAGGTTTTTTAACACTTACGTTAGTAGAAGAGATGGCCGGGCACACGGGGATGGGGGGTTGGTACCGAGGCAGAGGGCAGATTATTGGCCCTCACCTGTATCACTGTCCACCACAGAGGCTTGCAGGGCCTCCACATATTACAATATTTTATTTATTTGTTTATTCATTTGGATTATTTATATTTTCATTTTTTTAAATTCGGTTTATCTATCACTTTTGTGTGTGTGTGTGTGTGTGTTGGGAATTTGTACACTAGCAATAAATATACAGTTAATTAAAAAAATTTCAATGTTCTAATTTCCTCAATATAACTGCATATGGCTTCAAAATTCTCCAAAGAAGTGTTCAAATTTCAAAATTTTCCCGGGGGGTTTACAGCGCCCCCCGGAAATTCCAGATGTTTAGGCTCACTTCACTCGCCACCCCCACCCTCTTGGGTAGTTATATTGAGGGGGGCCTCCACAAAGAGACTGCCCACGGGCCTCCACAGGACTAAATCCGGCACTGCTCAAAGTCCATATCCTCACTATCACTGACCTGGGCCGGCTGTGGCGGGTGGCGGGTGAAGAACTCGGTAATGTTTTGTTGACTGGGTGACCTTGTGCGCACCCTGTCCGCGCCGCTTCCCTCGTAAATGACGGAATGAACCGTGGAACTAATATTTGCGGGTCTGGCCAGGTGCCGTGTAAAGGACCAAACGCGTAAAGGAAATCCGCGTAAATCGAGACTATACTGTAGTTAACTGTGAACAAGGCCATTAGAGCGGAGGAACAAGAGCGGGCCATAGGCAGTCCAGTTTACACCTATAGCTCCTATATCCACCTCACCTATAGTGTGTTTAAAGACCTCGTTAGTCTTGTAACTATCACTCCCTTGTATAACACCAAGTGCTATGTTAGCCTATGGACCCATGTACTATATTAACCAGACAGTTAACTGACCGGTAATACGGCAGTTAACTGTAATAATATTAACTTATTTATTTCATCAATTAATTGGATATTTAATTTTATTTTTATAATTATATATTTAACTATATTGAACGACATATATTTAACTACATACATTGAACGACATATATTTAACTACAGGTAGAAGTAAAGGCTCCAAGGAAGCTAGACTGGATAAAGCGTCCGAGGTGCCTCCATTAACCCCCAGTCTAACGGTCCTTACGCTAACCGCCGACGACTGGAGCCAACAGGAGTCGTCGCCGATCCAGTCTAAAGATGCGTACTCTAGGGTGTCGGCCACGGAGGAGAACGACGATGGTTCGGTCAGCTGTGGGGTCATGTGGAGAGGTGATTCAGACAACAGGGAGCCGTATCTGTCGTTATCACAGGTGTGTTGTGAGGTATTCTGGGGGGGGGGGGTATTAATGATGATATTTGGTAACGTGTTCCATTCATCCACTACTCTATTTCCAAACGAGTGTTTACCTATTTCACGCCTAAATCTAAATTTGTCTAGTTTAAAACTATTGTTACGAGTTCGCTCCTGGTTGGATAGTTTGAGTACCTTTGTTATGTCCCCTTTGTTTAGCCCTTACTTCCATTTATACACCTCTATCATGTCCCCCCTCGCTCTACGTCTCTCGAGGGAGTGTGAATTAAGATGCTTTAACCTGTCTCTGTACTCAAGGTTCCTAATGCCTAGGATTAGTCTTGTCATTCTCCTCTGAACTCTTTCCAAGGATTCTATATCCCTCTGTAATACGGTGACCAGAATTGAACTGAGTAATCCAGGTGAGGTCTCACAAGCGCAAGATATAGTTTTAGGATGACCTCGCTGGTCTTGTAACTAACACTCCTTTGTATGACCCCAAGTACTTTATTAGTCTTGTTACGAGCAAATACACATTGTTTACTTGGCTTAAGATTCCTACTTATGATTACTCCTAAATCCTTCTGCAGTTGATTTTCAATAACATCGTTGTTCATGTGGTATCTGGTTTCTGCCGTTGACACCAACTGCCCTTGACAACCATTCATTGCCAACTCTCCTTCTAGGCAGGACACCACATATGATAGGGATCCTTCCTAGCCCTAACACGTCCTACAGCTGTGTTGAACTTATCAAGAAGCTCCTCACTCTTACACCGCCAGTATCATCACGAGGCAGGTAATGGGTTTGTTCCATTACCAGAGAAGATATTGTCCCTCCTGTCAACTATATCCCCAGCTCCTGGCAAACACAACCTCAACCTATTTTTATTTCTTCCCAATAAAAATTTTGTCCAGGTACTGCACCTGGGAATGTGTCAACAATTAAGGTTTTTGTTTCCCCCTGACCTACTATGGTAACGTGTACCTTCCCCTCGGCCCGACCCTGACTATGGTAACGGTACCTTCCTGACCCTGACTATGGTAACGTACCGCCCTAACCCTGACTATGGTAACGTGTACCTTCCTCCGCCCTGACCCTGACTATTGGTCTATCAAAGGACTGAGAGAGTTTTTACACTTGGCTGTTTGTTGTTTCCTTGGTGTCTTTTCTCACCACCAGTTTAGTCGTGCCTCTCGACCTTCCCTTCACCTCAGTCTTCATCACACTTTCCTTGCCTCATGTCTTCTCTGACCTTCACTAACTCGGCCAGTAGCTCGGCCTTGTTTACGACTGGCCATTACTGACAATTTATCCCTCGGAGCTAAGTCTGCCGTGATCTTTACTCCAGTGAGGTCACGTTAGGTTAGGTTAGCGTCAGGTTAGGTCAGCATCGGGTTAGGTACAATAAACTAGGGTGTCTAATCTTCACCTCCTCTGCCCATAGGTGTCTGTGCTGTCAGAGAGAATCAAACGGCAAGAAATTTGATCAGGGACCCAGACCTACCACTTCTCTCAACCAGTAACTGACAGTCCAGAGCCGACAGACAGTCAGGCACAGTCCAAAGAAACTGCACTTGCCAGTCTAAACCTTAAGACAGTTATTCAGGTGAGTTAAATGACTGTTATCTTCAGGTGAGCTCTTGGGGTCAAGGCTGGCAGTACGGTAAGGTTGATATTTAGTCAGAATGTACGGCTACGGAATTATGGTACAATATTTTCCTCGAGCACGTATGGTACGATTTGGGTACGGAAAATGAGCAAAATCCATACCGCACTCTCAGGCTTAAAACACGATCGCGCACTTATTAACCCCTTGAGGATTGTGACACATTTTGACAGTTTATTGTGGCTAATATTAGACACTTTTTATGCAGCTTAGAAGGATTTGTGGGAATAAACAGTATAGACTAGCCATCCGTGGTGTTGCCTTCATATACCCTTCCTAAATTGAATAAAACATCTAATAATATTCAGAAAAGAGAAAGAAAGAGTCATCATCTTGAAAGGTTAATGTGGCTTGATCAGTACCGTTCACTTGCTGGTAGTGTCGGTACTGATCATTTGCGCCACGCCAACTGTTCAAGCAGATAACTTGAGAGTACTAGAAGTTCTGCTATAACGCGATAATTGTGTTCTTGAAAATATCGTTATAGAAAATCGTAATAGAAATAACAGGGCTTATGGAGAAAATAGTTTAGTGCAGATTACTCAAATCTAAAAATTTAGTAGTTAGCCTAACACAAAGGATAGACAGTCTAAATAAATGTTACATTCATATCTAATAATGAAATCATACAGTAAATGTAACACTTTACTGGAGGGGGAGAAGGGTGATTTTGAGGTTGATAACATCGAGCTTCTCTTCAAGGTTATATCCTTTCTTTTACGATCACCGAATTCTATCACCAGAACGGTTCTTGGGAGATATTCTTCTTACCATATTCACAGTTAATACCACAAAATTGGAGAAATAGTAAGCAAATCGCATTATAGAAAACAAGCGTCACAGTATACAAATATTGTTCCTAATTCATAAATCGCGTAGAGCAAATTGCTGTATCAAAACAGCTTATAGCAAAACTCACTGTTTGTTCCAACTCTCACAGTCACTCTTGCCATTGTTGGGACGAGCAGTATCCTCTGAGGAGGCAGGGAACTTTATCTAATATTATTGATATTTTTATTATTATTATAAAAATTATTCTTATTACAATTTAATATTTTTTCTGGCTGTAGGCTGATACAATTTATCTTCAGTGTCCAGTCACAGCACATTTACATCTATAGTCACTTTGTAAATGTTCCTTTAAAATCCACACATGTACTGTACTCTAATAATTTGTTCACAAATAAAAGAATTATTTTAATGTAAATATATTTTGCTGATGGTAATGATAAAAGTACAGAATTACTGTATGCAGAGTTTAAGCCAGGTACGGAGAGCGAAAATATTCGTACTGGCATCAGTACTACCAGCCTTGCTTGGGGGTATCTTCTGTGAGCACTTGGGGGTTAATCTTCAGGTGAGCCACTTGGGGGTTAATCTTCAGGTGAACACAGAGTTAATCTTCAGGTGAACACTTGGGGTTAATCTTCAGGTGAGCACTTGGGGGTTATCTTCAGGTGAACACTTGGGGTTAATCTTCAGGTGAACACTTGGGGGTTAATCTTCAGGTGAACACTTGGGGTTAATCTTCAGGTGGCAGGGTTAATCTTCAGGTGAACACTTGGGGGTTAATCTTCAGGTGAACACTTGGGGAGTTAATCTTCAGGTGAGGACTTGAGGTTAATCTTCAGGTGAGCACTTGGGGGTTAATCTTCAGGTGAACACGGGGTTAATCTTCAGGTGAGCACTTGGGGGTTAATCTTCAGGTGAGCACTTGGGGTTAATCTTCAGGTGAGCACTTGGGGGTTAATCTTCAGGTGAACAGGTTAATCTTGGTAGCCTGGTTTCTGGTGAACACTTGGGGTTATCTTCAGGTGAACCGGGGTTAATCTTCGGTGAACACGGGTTAATCTTCAGGTGAACACTTGGGGTTAATCTTCAGGTGCTAGACCTGGGTATCTTCAGGTGAACACTTGGGGTTAATCTTCAGGTGAACACTTGGGGGTTAATTTGGGTACTTTTAATCTTCGGTGACTGGGTTAATTTCAGGTGAACACTTGGGGTTAATCTTCAGGTGAGCACTTGGGGTTAATCTTCAGGTGAGCTTGGGGTTAATCTTCAGGTGAGCACTTGGGGTTAATCTTCAGGTGAACACTTGGGGTTAATCTTCGGTGAACTTGGGGTTAATTCAGGTGCTGTTAATTGTATTCTTCAGGTGAACACTTGGGGTTAATCTTCAGGTGCAGGGGGTTAATCTTCAGGTGAACACTTGGGGGTTAATCTTCAGGTGAACACTTGGGGGTTAATCTTCAGGTGAGCACGGGGGTTATCTTCAGGTGAACACTTGGGGTTAATCTTCAGGTGAGCACTTGGGGTTAATCTTCAGTGAGCACTTGGGGTTAATCTTCAGGTGAACACTTGGGGTTAATCTTCAGGTGAACACTTGGGGTTAATCTTCAGGTGAGCACTTGGGGGTTAATCTTCAGGTGAACATGGGGTTAATCTTCAGGTGAACACTTGGGGTTAATCTTCAGGTGAACACTTGGGGTTAATCTTCAGGTGAACACTTAGGGGTTAATCTTCAGGTGAACACTTGGGGTTAATCTTCAGGTGAGCACTTGGGGGTTAATCTTCAGGTGAGCATGGGGGTTAATCTTCAGGTGACCGTTAATCTTCAGGTGAGCACTTGGGGGTTAATCTTCAGGTTAGGACTTGGGGGTTAATCTTCAGGTGAGCACTTGGGGGTTAATCTTCAGGTTAGGACTTGGGGGTTAATCTTCAGGTGAGGACTTGGGGGTTAATCTTCAGGTGAGCACTTGGGGGTTAATCTTCAGGTTAGGACTTGGGGGTTAATCTTCAGGTGAACACTTGGGGGTTAATCTTCAGGTGAACACTTGGGGGTTAATCTTCAGGTGAACATGGAGTTAATCTTCGGGCAGACACTAAGGGTTAATCTTCAGGTGAACACTTGGGAGTTAATCTTCAGGTGAACACTTAGAGTTAATCTTCAGGTATTGAACACTTGGGGTTAATCTTCAGGTGGCCAGCACTTAGGGAGATAATCTTCAGGTGAGCACTTGGGGGTTAATCTTCAATTGAGCACTTGAGGTTAATCTTCAAGTAAGCATGAGGGGTTAATCTTCAAGGTGAACACTTGGGGTTAATCTTCAGGTAGACACTTGGGGTTAATCTTCAGGTGAACTGCTTGGGGTTAATCTTCAGGTGAACACTTGGGGTTAATCTTCAGTGAACACTTAGGGGTTAATCTTCAGGTGAACTGCCGGGGTTAATCTTCAGGTGAACACTTGGGGAGTTAATCTTCAGGTGAAGAAACTTGGGGGGTTAATCTTCAGGTGAGGACTTGGGTTAATCTTCGGTGAGCACTTGGGGAGTTAATCTTCAGGTGAGGACTTGGGGGTAATCTTCAGGTGAGCACTTGGGGGTTAATCTTCAGGTTAGGACTTGGGGGTTAATCTTCAGGTGAGCACTTGGGGGTTAATCTTCAGGTTAGGACTTGGGGGTTAATCTTCAGGTGAGGACTTGGGGGTTAATCTTCAGGTGAGCACTTGGGGGTTAATCTTCAGGTTAGGACTTGGGGGTTAATCTTCAGGTGAACACTTGGGGGTTAATCTTCAGGTGAACACTTGGGGGTTAATCTTCAGGTGAACATTAAATGATAAACAAACCCTTTAATATTTATCGACAATTCAATTTTTTATCGGACAGAAAAGCGGCAGTCAGTCATTGGTTTGTTGCGTACCTGATTGTGCGACGCGATTGGACGAGAGGGAGTGTACAGCCTCGTTTTACACCATCCCCAGTGACGAGGCTCAGAGGCTCTTGTGGTTGGAGGCTCTCGACATCAACCTGTAAGTCACTGTTTATTGTATTTCATTTTCCGACATTAATTTGATTACACTGGTGCAGGTAATTGGTGTGGTGTAACGACCCTTAACTACCACCAGACCCCATACTAATAATAAAGGTATTCTGTCCCCCCCAGACAGGAGCCAGAGAAGACTCTACACGTCTGTGGTCAACACTTTATCATCCCCAAGAGATTACCAACAGCAAAAGCCAGGACCAGGAAGAAGAAAACATGTGATATGGTGGGTGTGGGGGTGTGTGTGGGTGGGTGTGGGTGTGTGGGTGGGGGTGTGTGTGTGTGGGTGCGTGATTGATTTTGCCCCTTACAGCGGCTACTTTATTGTGCACCCCACACTCATCCTGTGAGCGGTAGAGTTAAAGGATTACAGAGTAGAGTTTACAAAGGGTCATAATAATTAACACCCGTTGTCAGGATATTATGGCACTGAATGTTACACAGTATTTCAATTACATTAATTGTTTAGTTCTATACATAAAGGGTAACTTATTCACAAATGTGTGAGAACAGGCGTGTGAGGCAGTATGTCTGCCCTCACACTTTGTTATTCACATTTACGTAAAATGTATTTAAGCACATTGTGTATTTGGTTCTGTACATGAGAACTGATATAGTGGATATGGCAATCCTGGGTATAGGCCTTGCCTCTCGGGCAAGTGCTCAACCCACACGTTAGTTCACTTGTTATACAGGCAACACAGTTGTTGACCTATCGGTAAAGGCCAAGTGATAGGAAGAACGCCTAATGTTACCCTGTGAGAATCCTCCACACAACCTTGCTCACACACACAAGCTGAGGGGTAAACCATAGTGACAGTGCAAGAAGTAGGGTTGACTGGGAGTGAACACACTGGTTGATTACATGTTATTGATAATTTTTACAATGGTTGGGACTGGGCTGTTCTTACAGCGATCAGTTCGTGCTCGTATGGGCTGGATGCGGTTGTGGTGTCGAACAGCAATTCTCGGACTAGGGATCTCTGGTGGTAGTAGGAGCCGGTGTCGGGGATGGTGTAGAAGCTTCTTACCAAATTTGCAGATGAGGTCGTGGTGATGGTCAGTGAGAGTCGAAAGGGTCAGTGTGTTGAGCGCTTCTTGATATGTGGAGTAGGAAGGGGAGAGAATAATCTTGCATGACCTCTTTTACACTTTTTCTAGGTGTTTAAGTTGTGTGGCATTTGGAGGAAGTCCAGGTGGGGGAGGCATAGGTGAGCTTGGGAAGTATGAATGTTGTGTAAACACCGAGGAGCTCGTGTGCAGGAACTCCGAGGGACTCGAGTCGGCGGAGGAGGCGGAGACGGAAACTGGAGGATTTGACAACTTAACTGACGTGTGGTATCCAATTTAGTTTGTTGTCTATGGTGACACCGAGGAGCTTAGTGGAACCTACAACCTGGAGTGTGTGTGTGTGTATGAGCATAGCTGAACCCTAGAGAAGTATAACGGTGTATCTATCAACGCACTAAACAGATGGAAAATGTTAGGTCGTACCAACATACAGTGAGGACGACAGGACCACTGCTGTATGTGTGTCAACTTGGCCAACAACATACAATAAACACAAACATATACATAAGGTCCAGAAATATTTAACGAGAACCTTATAATTTGTGATGTAATTTATACTGTTAATGAATAATGTTAACTCAAACTCACATCATAAACCTCCAAATCAGCAGGAACCCAAGACAAAGTTATCCAGTCAGTCCGGCCAGCGACCACAAGTCATATCACCCACACACACCAAAAACAATACTCTAATCCTATAACTTTACTTTATACAATTACGATAACAATTTCCGATAACTCTTGCTTACAGAGAATATCCAAACATTAATCAGTATATATACCAAACAACAAAACTAACTTGCATAATATTAAATTTTCTTGTCGAGAAAGTACGTTACAACAACCACCACCACCACTCGCCTACAACAACCACCACCACCACCACCACCACTCTCGCCTGTGTCTGCCTTCATGCTCAACAATAATTTTTATACCAAATATATTTATTTTAGTACAATAAATTCTTACGTCCATATTACAGTAGAAGTCCAAAAATCCGGACAGCCTGGGGATTGGGTCGGTCCGGATTTTCGGATTCTCAGGCAGTACTTTTAAAATTCAAATTTAAGGAGGAATAAAGAAGAGATGAACAGGTACACTTTGATAGTTTATTCATAAGCAAGTAAAGCATGCTTCATTTATCAACACGAGCAGTTTTAAAGAAAAATAAAGTCAACACTTGACAAAAATGTAAACAAACTGTCTAATACCATGACGAGTCTTGAAATTCCTAAGCCATCCATCACTAAATGCTCGCTCTGATTCAATGTTTATTTGCTCCTTAAAAGACTTTGCTTTGGCAATAAGCATCAGCCCATAAATTGCCATACCTTCTGATAGTTTTAACAAAAACCATTTGTGCAACACTTTATCAAGATTTTCTAATTTGGGCCAATATAAACTTTTTCTTTCAGCAATTTTATTGTAAGGCTCAGAAGAAGTTGTGAATTCTAGAATTTTATTCTTTGCCTTTTTTATATCATAAATTGTAGTCTTTCCAGTGTGGTATGTTTCCATTAGATCAGTGTTGTTCACACCACGTTCTAGTGTCTTAATTATTTCAAGTTTGTCACTCAGTTTCAACGTGTTCTTCTTTCTCTTCACACAACCAAGTTTATCTACTGTAGGAGCCATTATTATGGGCTTGTACAGTACAGTACTCTGTACATGGAAACAGTAGGACTCAAAATTACATACGTTGTCACAGTTTGATTGCTCGTTTTAAAGTGGCGACCGCGTGGTCACTTGTTGTCGTTGTGTAGCTGTGGCATTCACGCATGCACACATACACACAAAAGATTTATAGTGCCTCAAATTTTACATTTCAGTTCAAACTAATTACAAAACTAGCAAAATTAGCTACCTATAATTTACAATTACTTTTATTATTAGAATTATGTAAATTAATTTTTTTAAAGCAACTCCATTCATTCACGTAACCCACAAAAGTCCGCTAAATGTAAAAAGTTTGAAAGTTTTCGAAAAGTCCGGATTCTCGGGCGGTCCGGATTTCTGGCATCCGGATTTTTGGACTTTTACTGTATTTATATAATACCAAACAAATGTATATTTTTACACGTGACATAGCTCGTCAGACCCTGTATGATGATACATAAATCAACCAATCAAACAACTTAAGCAATCAATCAATGAATCACCTTTGTCTTGTTTCAGTTGCTGGCAGAAGAAGCAGAAAAGATTAAACAAGGAATGACCGGTGGACGACCCAAGAGAACACCCAAACCAAACAAGAATTATGATTGGGCAGAAATGTAAGATGTTTTTATTACTTTGACCCCTATATAATGAAGTATATTGAGTGTGTGACCCCTATATAATGAACTTTAGTACAGTAATATATCCCCATTAGCTGGAACACTCGGTCCACAACACTTCCAGGAATGACACATTTCCAGGTAACCAGACGACTCTCAAACCTGGAAAAATATCTCCCATTCCCCGAATTTTCTGGGTATCGGTAAAATTTTCTCAGAAATTTGCGGAAAATTCTGACTCTGGCAACGATTTTCCGAGGTCCACATTTTCCGGAAATTTCTGAGAAAATTTTACCAATACCCTGAGAATTCCAGGGATGGGAGATATTTTTCCAGGTTTGAGAGTCGTCCGGTTACCCGGAAATGTGTCATTCCCGGAAGCGTCGTGGACCGAGCGTTCCAGCTAACGGGGATATATTACCGTACATATATCCATTAGAGTCCACCCTAATGCTCTCGTTGTTTTAACAGCGTTCCGTTCATCAAGTCCGAACCTGTAGACGACGAGGAGCTAGACCCGGCGACCCCAAACAAGACCTCGACAAAAGGCTCGGGTCTGGTCGGCCGAAGGAGGAAACAGATTTTCTCAAAGGTGAAAAAGGAGGACAAAGAAAATGAGCGGCCGACTCTCGACCCAGAGATGTACGACGACGACGAGTACGGCGAAGATGTCAGCATGCCCAGCCACCCTCGACCGCCGCCCCCTAAGCCAAAGGGCCGACCTCACAGAATCAGAGACAACTGTACGCAGACTGTGAGTACACCCTACCCTACCACTAACCTACCCTACCACTACACTACCCTAACCTAACCTAACCTACCGTACCACTACACTAACCTAACTTAACCTATAACAACTTTAGTATAGCAAAGTGTATAAGAACCTTGATATAGTGAGATGTACAACAGCATTTATATAACAATAATATTATTAATCTCGACACTGACTTTACGACCCTAGGCTAACATTTTTCTTTACCCTATGTTCCAGGACGTTCTTCGTAACGCCAGTCTAAGAATACCTCTACGAGAGGTGAAGGTCCAGTGTAATTTGACGTCTCAACCGCTCGTTTCGTGTTCCAGTTGTTCGAGCATTAACTGGGAGAGGTATGATGACCTCTCTCTCTCTCTCTCTCTCTCTCTCTCTCTCTCTCTCTCTCTCTCTCTCTCAAATCACTTGATTAACTCACTAAATGATAAATACATCCCCAAATTAACACATCCTAACTTAACTAATCCTCCTCCCGTGTTTCAGACTAGAGGAGTTACTGCTCGAGTGTTTGCCCAGACTCGAGGGGGAGATATGTGGCCCTCAAGTTAGTGAGTGTTTGAGGGGCATCTTGGGTGAGGTCCAGGAGCCAACACACGCTTCCAATGTCCTCAAGATGTTGGGAGGCCTCGAGAGAGACATATTGGAGGTAAATGAGCGATATATGCTCTTTCTTGATCTTTAAATGCTCCAGTGTAATGTGTCAATTCTCTTTCTTGATCTTTAAATGCTCCAGTGTAATGTATCAATGCTCCAGGTGCAGTAGAACGTCGATATAATACGAGATACGTGCTGGAAGACTTCACCTTAAATCAATTCCTCACTAAATCAGAGTCGTTTCAATGGAATAATTTACTTTGGTACTTGAGAGGAACACAAAAGACCTTAATTAACTACTAAATATGAGAGAAATATATAGTGTTATATATATTACCTGTAGTGAAGATAAGAGGTGGAGGGTGGTGTTACTGTACTGTTTACTAGTGATCAGCTGATGTGAGAGGGTGGGGGCACACACAGCCCACCTCTCGTCTGCCCCACTCCATCCCTACCACTCGCCACACACACTCACTTCCCCCTCAACTTAGTTTTTCATTAATTTATCCTGTTAAAAATATATTTTCATCCACCATTAGTTAGGCAAGTCATCCTCAGAAGAGACAGAGCCTAACTGACCCCAGCTCATCATCTACACTACTGTCTGGGGGGTGTGGGGGCACTGTATGTCTTATACCCAGGGTGTGGCTGTGGGGGCACTGTATGTCTTATACCCAGGGTGTGGCTGTGGGGGCACTGTATGTCTTATACCCAGGGTGTGGCTGTGGGGGCACTGTATGTCTTATACCCAGGGTGTGGCTGTGGGGGCACATCATAGAACAACATCATCTTATCCTGGCAGCACACTTCAGGTGGAGTTTATCTTTGGCAACATCTGGTGAAGTATAGACTGCTCTAATTTTCTTCTCGTTGGGTTTTATAGTGCGGAAAGAGCTCTCCGACAGTCCAAATTGGAGCCCCCCACTCTTGAAGCACCACACTTGAAGCACCACACTTGAAACACCACACTTGAAGCACCACACTTGAAGCACCACACTTGAAACACCACACTTGGCACCCCACACTTGAAGCTCCATTTCCACATTGCAGTGTTTTCATTACCTTGTTATTCTACTCTAGTGTAATTGTTTGCCTTAATTTCTTGGCCTTTGGGGTAGTTAATGATGTAGTGGTTGGCCTCTTGGATATAGTAGCTGGCCTCTTGGACATAGTAGCTGGCCTCTTGGATATAGTATCTGGCCTCTGGACATAGTAGCTGGCCTCTGGACATAGTAGGTGGCTTCTTGGATATAGTAGCTGGCCTCTTGGATATAGTATCTGGCCTCTTGGACATAGTAGCTGGCCTCTGGACATAGTAGCTGGCGTCTTGGACATAGTGGTGATGGTTGATACACATGGTAGAAGGAGATATAGTAGTGTCACACAATATGTCCGTAGAACTGAGGGTGTGGGACGGTGGTGGCCAGAGAGGTGTTTGGCGGGAAACATAAAATATTGTTTATTTACTCACGATGCTCCAGATTTGACTCGCGTAAAAGATTTGCTCTAAATTGATATCGTGTCCTTAATTGTGGGTGTTGCTTTAAATTGATTATTTTAGATCGATTTGCTTTAAATTGACGTTCTACTGTACTGTATCATTGCTCTTCCTTGATCTGTGAAAGGTTAGGTTAATATTACTTCATTCAGTCATAAACAGTTAATGAAGGCAGATACACTGTTAATATTACTCCAGTCAACTATTTAACAGTTAATGAAGGCAGATACACTGTTAATATCACTTCATTCAGTCATTTAACAGTTAATGGAGGTATAATCAATCAAGTTATACCATAGAAAAATAATCAAAAATATAAAGAAAACAATTATTTGGCTTTACAGTGCCGAGCCAAGCCAGGCCGAGCCAAGCCAGGCCGAGCATTAATACAATATATTTGTTTTTTTTACAGAGCGCCAAGGACATTGTCTTAGTTTCAACACAAGATGACGAGGTGGAAATTGAGAACGTGATTCACCCAGAAGTAGTGAGTATGGGACCAACTTGGGGTCACACAGTAATATACCCGGTAGCCAGAGACCCGGAACTCACCCATGGCCGGATTGGAATTTTCTCGGAAAGTTGTTCCCATAGCTGGAATATTCCGGAGAATTCCAGCTTCGGGAGCGATTTTCCGAGAGACATTTAACGGTATATGTCGAGGAAATTTCCCAATACAGGTTGGACCTCTCTAGTCCGGCATTCTGTGGTCCGGAAACTCCCGTGGTCCGGAACGATTTTAGTTTGTCCAATAGGTAGATAGGCAGAGTACAGCAACAACCCTTCAATATATATGAGCAGTAAATAAGTGTTGCTTTCATATTCTTATGTAGAGTAATGACGATATATTTTCACATGTGCGCACTTACATACGAGCAGTCTCACTTTTTTTTTTACCATTAATGGTTAGCTACTTATATTGTTCCATTTATTAACATTAAATAACATTACAGGTACTTCAAGCAACCATATTCATTTTTTACATTAATTTTACTACAGCTAAACTCAGGGTCTTATTTTCTTCAGTTTTATATGTAGAACCAATCAGTCACTGGTTTCGTAAGCTTTAACATAAACAATGCCGGCAGCCGTCTCGTCTCCTCTAATACTCCACATATTATTAATAAATTGTATTGTTAATTTTGCACACACAAACATTAATTCAATAAAAACAAATTCAGAAACAGTAAATAAGTGTTGCTTTCATATTCTTATGTAAAGTAATGACGATATGTTTTCACGTGTGCGCACTTACATATGCGATCTCTTTTTTCTTTACCATTATCGTTAGCTACTTCTATTGTTCCATTTATTAACATTAAATAACATCACTTAAAACAACCATATTAATTTTACTACAGCTACAACCAAGGTCTTATTTTCTTCAGTTTTATATGTAGAACCAGTCAGTCACTGGTTTTGTAATCAACGAAAACAATGCTGTCTCATTTGCTCGTGTGTCTTAATATTCTACGAATTATTAATGAATTGTATTGCTCATTTTGCACACATAAACATTAATTCAATAAAAAAGACATTCAGAAATAAACAATAATGAATCTTTTTTACATAAGAGAAATGACGCTGTTTACAGATTGTGCACGTTGGCGGGCCGTTCAAACCCGTCGAAATTTGAGTTTCTGCCGTCAAAATTTTTAAATGTGTTGATTTTTGTGTGTGTTCAAATAGAAAACGTCGAATTAAAAACTTGTGAAATTTGAGAAGCTACTGTACGACATTTAACCCTTCAATATGTCTTCAAAGAGACCACGAAGCAGAGAAAGTGGTGCTAGTGCTTCCAAGCATAAGCACAAGTCACTGCCTATCCAGGAAAAGGGTGAATTTCCATTGTCCGTCACCGGTCAGGTCCCGAGGTTGCCGGACTAGAGAGGTACAACCTGTACTATATTATGATTATGATTATTAGTATTAGTATTATTAGTATTATTATTACAGTAAGTCCTCGCATAAGTCGCCCGCTTAACATTGTTTCTGTACTACATAAGAAAATAAGACCCTGGTTGTAGCTGTAGTAAAATTAATGTAAAAAAATTAATACATATATTTTAAGTAATGTTATTTAATGTTAATAAATGGAACAATAGAAGGAGCTAACTACTAATGATAAAGAAAAAACTAAATTGATTGTGAACGCCGACGTATGGACGGTAAGTGCGTTCACGTGAAAACATATCGTCATTTATCAACACGAGAATATGAAAGCAACAGAAGGACAGTCGATGAATATTGTGAGAGTTTTTACTCAGGTGACAAAGTAATCAGGTTCAACTGTGGCTAAAGCTGTACAAAGACCTGTACTGGGGTGTTTACAATGATGTATAGTACAGTATTGACATGAGTAATGCTGGACTTACCAACAGACCTAACAGTTGGTGGGGGGGCCACTACTACTACCACTACTACTACCACTACTACTACTACTACTACTACTACCACTACCATTATTGTATCTCAACAGGAAGCTCCCATGACCGGCCTCAAGGAAATAATACCCAAAGTATGGCAAGAAAAACCCAAGTGGAAAGAAGAGATGGAGGAGGAGGAGGATGAGGACGACCCCGACGGCTTTGGTCTCCAGGAGGCGACCGACATGGACGACATAGAGTTCCATCCTCGCGTCTCCCGGCGTGAGGAGGAGGAGGAGGAGGGAGCAGAAGAAGAGGAGGAGGAAGAGGAGGAAGAGGAGGAAGATGATGATGAGTGGAACATTAATAAGAGAGGTGAGGAGGAGGAGGGGAGGAAGAGGGAGTGTGGAGGTGTAAGGAGGAGGTGGTTAGGTTACTTTTAGAGGGTGATGTGTTTAGGTTAGGTTGTGGTTACGTTATGGTTACGTTACTTTACGTTACGTTATGGTTAGGTTATGTTATGGTTAGTTTACGTTAGGTTAAGTTATGGTTAGGTTAGGTTACTTTAAGAAATGCGATGTGTTTATAATAGTGTTACCTTTCAGACGGTGACTCGGGAGTTTCATCTGTCAGGAAAAAACAAAAGAAGATCAACAACAGAAACAAAAAAGGTAATGAATTTATTGTTGTCGTTTATATTGTGTTGAGTCTTTAAGGAGGTGAACCTTAGGTGTTGACTTAGGGGAGGGGAGGTGAGGGGGAGAGGGTAGGGGAGAGGGTAGGAGGGTAGGGGAGGAGGGGTGGGGAGGGGAGGAGGGTAGGGAGGGAGGGTAGGGAGGAGTAGGGAGGGAGTAGGGAGGGAGGAGAGGTGGGGATACATTATTTGTTTACAGGTAACAGGTCACCCAGGCACAGGTCACCCAGGCACAGGTCACCCAGGCACAGGTCACCAACCCACAAAGGGGCCTGGGGGGGTAATGAGAGTAAAAAATAAAAAATAATAAGACTATATTAATGCACCGCATAGATGCCGGGAAAGCCTCGTTATAAAGTGAGACAGATTGTATGAGTATGGAAACACAGAAGGCAGAGCATTGAACAGTGTGAGTAAAGAAGGATGTACTATAATGGGTTATTATAGTGTGACCCACACTGTGGGCAAGACACCAGCCCACGGTGCAGCCCGTTAAAGTACCTGTAAAAGAGAGAGAGTGAAGCAACATTGTGGTGAAGAGAAGAGAGATTATCAACTAAAGGAGGAGAGTTAATAAGCCTTTGATTCCAGCCTCTCTAACAGTTGAAGAGCCACCCCAGATATGAGAGCAGTACTCCAAGGAAGGACCAATTAATCCCTTATATACTTGAACCAACAGCTCAGGGGTGAAGTAGCTATGGCATCTGTACAGCATTCACAGCTTTGGGGAGGCAACTTTAGCAATGTTGTGGCTTCCATGACATATTACAGCTAATGGTGAGGCCTGGCATATCTATTACAGAATTGGCAGAATGATTGTGTCCTGAAACGTGATTGGTGGTGAAGAATGTGGAGGGAAGGAGGGTAGGTTAGGTTAGCTGAACCATGAACCTCACATTATGTTTATTATTATTGATTGAGTACAAGCCCCCACACACCCCTGTAAATGTATTCAATGCATATTATATCATTATGTCTAAATCATATGTAAGTCTGTATATTTTATGCCACACACCCCTGTAAATGTATTCAATGCATATTATATCATTATGTCTAAATCATATGTAAGTCTGTATATTTTATGCCACCAGCTGCAACTCTATTAATAAACCGTTTATTATTATTTTTATTATTACACACTCACACACACACACACACACACGCATGCACGCACGCGTACATTAACATTGTATCACATATTAACACTGACTGGTAAAGGATCATCTTAATATAATAGCCTTCGTGTGTTGCTGCCGTTCACCCAACCCAACCTAAAGGAATTTGTACCATTATTATTATTGTGTGTATTTAGAGATTAATTATTGGTTTGTGTTTAATAATAATAATAATAAGAACAGTAACCATAATATTGATAATAATAACAATAATAATAATAATTATAATAACAATAATATTAATAATAATAATAACAGTACTACAGGTTGTACCTCTCTAGTCCGGCATCCTGTGGTCCAGAAACTCCCGTGGTCTGGAACCATTTTAGTTTGTCCAATAGGTAGATAGGCAGCTTTTTTTTTTACTTATCTGAATTATTATTATTATTATTACAGGAGTATTAAATTTTTGCCCCTCAGGCTGCTCTCTCTCTCTCCTCGTCTATACAGAGTACAACATTTAACCCTTCAATATATATGAGCAGTAAATAAGTGTTGCTTTCATATTCTTATGTAGAGTAATGATATGTTTTCACACATGCTCAGTTACATACGCGTAGTCTCACTTTTTTTTACCATTAATGGTTAGCTACTTATATTGATCCATTTATTAACATTAAATAACATTACAGGTACTTCAAACAACCATATTCATTTTTTTACATTAATTTTACTACAGCTACAATCAGGGTCTTATTTTCTTCAGTTTTATATGTAGAACCAATCAGTCACTGGTTTTGTAAACAACGAAAACAATGCCGGCAGCCGTCTCGTCTCCTCGTGTGTTTTAATACTCCACGTATTATTAATAAATTGTATTGTTAATTTTGCACACACAAACATTAATTCAATAAAAATAAATTCAGAAACATTAATTAAAATATATATGAACAGTAAATAAGTGTTGCTTTCATATTCTTGTGTAAAGTAATGACGATATGTTTTCACGTGTGCGCACTTACATATGCGATCTTTTTTTTCTTTACCATTAATGGTTAGCTACTTCTATTGTTCCATTTATTAACATTAAATAACATTACTTAAAACAACCATATTAATTTTACTACAGCTACAACCAGGGTCTTATTTTCTTCAGTTTTATATGTAGAACCAGTCAGTCACTGGTTTTGTAATCAACGAAAACAATGCTGTCTCATTTGCTCGTGTGTTTTAATATTCTACGTATTATTAATAATTTTGTATTGCTCATTTTGCACACTTTAACATTAATTCAATAAAAAAGACATTCAGTAATAAACAATAATGAATCTTTTGTACATAAGAGAAATGACGCTGTTTACACGATTATGCATTTCGTCTGCACGTTGGCGGGCCGTTCAAACCGGTCGAAATTCGAGTTTTCGCCGTCCAAATTTTAAATTTTGCAGTTTTTTTTTGTGTCCAAATCAAAAACATCGAATTAAAAACTCGCGAAATTTGAGAAGCTACTGTACAACATTTAACCCTTCAATATGTCTTCAAAGAGACCACGAATCAGTGAAAGTGGTGCTAGTGCTGCCAAGTGTATGCACAAGTCACTATCTATGGTCCGGAAATTTCCACGGTCCGGCACCGGTCAGGTCCTGAGGTTGCTGGACTAGAGAGGTACAACCTGTACAACAATTAACTGTTAAACTCTGGTGGCAAATTAACGCTTTCAGAGGACTCATTTATATATACTTATTTTTACCCACAATAAGACATACTAAGACTAATTACTTGTCAGTAATATTACATTATAAAAAAACTAACATTTTAAAAGATCAGAATAACACCGACATATTACTCGGCCGTCAACAGAGGCGGGAAATATGAAGTTGTTAACAGTTAATTCTTGTATAATATTTCTGATAAACTTTCTAGGTGTTTAAGTTTGAAATAATTAATGTATGTATCTTATATAATTTAGCTAAATATCTTTCTCGTCATAAACGGTCATTATGAATAAACTCATTTAGAAATACAGCATTACTTCAGGACTAAATTGGACAGATTTGCAACAGCCAATCAGGAGTGAGTATTGAGGAGGGGGCGGGGCATCTCTTCTCAGCTGGGAAAAAAATGCACTATAGTTAATTACAGTATAACACCAGTGGTATAATTACACCTGTAGGAGTTAATGATCATAACACAGGTAATTACTGTGTAGTACAGTAGTTAAGGCCAATTAATATTATACCTCATTTGACCAATCACAACCATATTTACATTATCCTGTAATGCATTTGACCAATCACAACCCTGTTTACATTATCCTGTGATGCATTTGACCAATCACAACCCTGTTTACATTATCCTGTGATGCATTTGACCAATCACAACCCTGTTTACATTATCCTGTGATGCATTTGACCAATCACAACCCTGTTTACATTATCCTGTGATGCATTTGACCAATCACAACCCTGTTTACATTATCCTGTGATGCATTTGACCAATCACAACCCTGTTTACATTATCCTGTGATGTTTATTTGTTACCTCACGAAGATAAACATTTTATATATTTAACAAATTTTTTAACTGTGATTTATATTGACTTTTATGATGATTTGAAGGAAGTTGTTAATTTGTGATGGTGTTAGGTGTTAAATATGTGGTGTTAGGAGGTGTTAAATATGTGGTGTTAGGTGTTAAATATGTGGTGTTAGGAGGTGTTAAATATGTGGTGTTAGGTGTTAAATATGTGGTGTTAGGAGGTGTTAAATATGTGGTGTTAGGTGTTAAATATGTGGTAGATACGGCAGAACGAACAAACACACACACAAGATGGTCACTACAGGGACGACATTTTTAATATTTTATTTGGTTAACAACAGATGATTTTATTCAGTTCAGAGGCGACCCAAGATTATTTAACCTAATGCTAAAATGGTCTACCCTACCACTACCTTACCCTACCACTACCGTACCCTACCACTACCCTACCACTACCCTACCACTACGTGCCTACCACTACCGTACCCTACCACTACCCCTACCCCTACCACTACCACTACCCTACCCCCTACCCCTACACCACCTACCTACCCTACCACTACCCTACCACTACCCTACCCTACCCTACCCTACCCTACCCCTACAGTACCCTACCACTACCCTAACCTAACCTACCTCCCCAGGAAGCAATAGGGTGTTTTAATCATCAGGTGAAGTAAGTTGAGACTTTCTGTTCACCTTCAAGATCTTCGTTGAGTAAGACTCTGTGTGTGTGTGTGTGCGTGTGCGTGCCTGCGTACGTGCCTGCGTGCGTGCCTGCGTGCGTGCGTCCCTGCGTGCGTGTGTGTGTGTGGACCCCATACTGCACTGTGTCTCTCCCATCTCCCTTATGCTTGTGTCTCTTCCTTCCAGGGCGAGATTGTTGTCCTGGGGAAGAAAGAGACCTACGGGAGATGGAGAGAGACCCATTGTGTGATGATAGTGATGATGATGATGATGAGGAGGAGGAGGATTGTGATAGAGGCCACACAATAACTATATCAGATAAAGGTGTGCTGAGGGTTGAGGGGTATGGCGGAGGAGGTAGTTTGAGAGAGAGACACGTCGTTAAGAAACTCCGTAAGAGTGGCGACGATCGTTGGTTGAGAGGGTCTTACAAGTGCCCCAAGTGTGAGAAGGTCTTTACCACCAGACTTAAGATGGAGCGTCATCACCAGTACCTGCACCTGGGTATAGCGCCGTGGACGGGGAGTCACCTGTGCGAGGAGTGCGGCAAGACGTTCACTCAGAAGGTCGGGCTCAGGGTCCACCGCATGCACAAGCACGGAGACCCCAAACAGTTCCCGTGTTCGCTGTGTAGTTACGAGGCCGTCACCAAGGCCAAGCTCAAGAGACACCTCAGGAGTCACTCGGACGATCGGGTCTTCACGTGCGAGTTCTGCGGCCTGGCCCTCAAGACGTCGGACACCCACCGTAACCACCTGGCCCTGCACACCAACGAGGGCCGGTACCAGTGCGAGGTGTGTAAGAAAGCCTTCCACCACAAGCAGTACTACGAGGACCACTGCAGGAGCCACTTCGACGTGCGGGACTACAACTGCGACATCTGCCAGACCGCGTTCAAGACCAACAAGTCGTTGAGGACCCACGTGAGGGGCGTCCACCTCAACGACAAGCGCATAGTGTGCGACGTGTGCGGCGCGAGGTTCATGACCAACTACAACCTGCGGGGCCACATGAAGAAACACGCCCGGGCCGACCCCACCAAGCAGAAGTTCCGGTGCAACAACTGTTCCTACTTCTTCCTGGGTGAAGTCGGACTCAACACTCACAGGTGTATGGTGCACCCACAGTACAGACCCGTCCAGATCAAGATAGAGTCCGACGGCTCCTCTCCGGCCGTCTGCGACGGACGTAAGACCGACGGCCTCGAGGAGGAGCCCGACGGAGACGGGACGCCGTACGCCGCCGACATAGAACACGTCATCGTAGAGGGCCGGTCGGAGGCCACAGCCTACCAGACCCACGGCTCTCTCCTCACGGGGGACGAGGCCGGGGTGGAGGCCGTGGAGGCCGTGGTGGAGGACCGCGGCGAAGACGAACCCAGACAACACGTGAGCGTGATCCACGTGTACCACTGCGACGACTGCGGCGGCATGTTCACCTCCCACGACCTCTGGGCCGCTCACACGAAGACCTGTCCTCCTTGAACCGCCCGACCTTGTCACTAGTACAGGACCTGGTAACTACAAGGGGTACATCTGCTGTCTCATTTACAAGTGTACCCTGGTCACTCAAAAGTGGTCACTCATCAGCTGTACCTTAGTCACTCATCAGCAGTACCCTGGTAACTTATCAGCTGTACCTCAGTCACTCATCAACTGTACCCCGGTCACTCATCAGCCGTACCCCGGTAACTCATCGGCTGTACCCTGGTCACTCACCAGCTGTACCTCAGTCACTCATCAACTGTACCCCGGTCACTCATCAGCCGTACCCCGGTAACTCATCGGCTGTACCCTGGTCACTCATCGGCTGTACCTCAGTTACTCATCAACTGTACCCTGGTAACTCATCAGCTGTACCTCAGTTACTCATCAACTGTACCCTGGTAACTCATCAGCTGTACCTCAGTCACTCATCAACTGTACCCTGGGGTTGGGTCTTGTGGGGCAGACCTGACACGACTGATGGGGTATTATTTTTATTATTTTTCCAGGATTGAGAGAGTCATCCGGTTACCTGTCATTCCTGGAAGTGTTCTGGACCAATTGTTCCAGCTAATACTTGTGTATTTAACGTTAATAACCATACAGGTTGTGTATAAATTATCTAAATGGATGTATACTTTTTGAACACCCTGTATAGAGATTATAAAATGTGACAATTAATGAGACATATTTGGACACCCTGTATTTGTGGACTTCCTTCAAATTCTACCCAAAATATTAACTCAGGTCTGTGTTGTGGGTCAGTTGGTGTTATGGCCGCACATGTGATTCATGACACATATGGTCTCACAGTATACACACATGGTCTCACAGTTTACACATGGTCTCACAGTATACACACATGGTCTCACAGTATACACACATGGTCTCACAGTGTACACATATGGTCTCACAGTTTACATATGGTCTCACAGTTTACACATGGTCTCACAGTATACACACATGGTCTCACAGTATACACACATGGTCTCAGTGTACACATATGGTCTCACAGTTTACATATGGTCTCACAGTACACACACACATGGTCTCACAGTATACACACATGGTCTCACAGTATACACACATGGTCTCAGTGTACACATATGGTCTCACAGTTTACATATGGTCTCACAGTACACACACACATGGTCTCACAGTGTACACACATGGTCTCACAGTTTACACATGGTCTCACAGTATACACACATGGTCTCACAGTATACACACATGGTCTCACAGTATACACACATGGTCTCAGTGTACACATGTGGTCTCACATGTGACACAGTACAGTAGTGTGGTTGGTAGGCCCGCCTCCGCCCTCAAGGTGTGGATAGAGCCACATCCTGTGTCTGTCTGACGGCCGCCTCTCATTGCAGAACAGACGCCGGTGGCCGTAGAGGGCGGGGCGGAGGAGGAGGGAGCCAAGCACCAGCCGTCCGCAGTGGGGCGGCGGAGGCGTCCGGAAGGAGACACCAGGTGGATACGTCAGGAACACCCCTGCAGGGAGTGCCACATGGTGTTCAGTACACAGAGGAAGTTTGACTTACACTTTAGCCACGTGCACCTGGGCGTGGCTCCCTGGCAGGGGGAACACACCTGCGACGACTGCGGCAAGACCTTCACCCAGAAGATCAGCCTCAACGTTCACCGCATGTTCAAGCACGGAGCTCCGCGCCGCTACCGGTGCAAGAAGTGTACGTACGAGGGCCCCACCAAGCAGTACCTCAAGCGCCACATGAGGGTACACACCGACGAGCGGCAGTACGTGTGTCCCGAGTGCGGCAAGGGTCTCAAGACGGCGGAGTCCTACAGGAACCACCTGGTGATACACACCAACGAGGGCCGCTTCTTCTGCGACCTGTGCAGCAAGGCCTACAACCACAAGGGGGCCTACGAGGACCACCGCCGCAGCCACCGGGACGACCGCGACTACGCCTGTAACTACTGCGGCGCCGCCTTCAAGGCTTACAAGCACGTGGCGCGACACATACGGGCCGTTCACCTCAACGACAAGCGCTTCGTCTGCGACGTGTGCGGGGCCCAGCACATGACCGGCTTCAACCTGAAGGCCCACCTCAAGAAACACGGAGACATATCCGACCTGCCGTACGTCTACCGGTGCAACGGCTGCGACGCAAAGTTCAGGGGAGCCGAGGGACTCAAGACGCACATGAGAGTCGTGCACGCCGCGACCGTCTCCGTCCCCGAAGAACGGGGCAAGACGTCTCCGGTCAAGACCATCGTCACGCCCCACCCGACCCGTCGGCCCGTCAGGTTCGAGTACTCTCGCATATCCGGCGGCTCGCCGGAGGCCAAGACGGAGGACAACGTGGAGACCATCTACATAGAGGGAGACACCTACGTGATCTACGACGGCAAGAACAACGACGTGGTGTACGAGGTGTACAGCACCGTGGGTCAGGAGGAGCCAGAGCTGTCCGACCCCCTGTTGACCCCGGCGGAGTCGGGAGGAGAGCGGGTCATTAACGTGTTCTCCTGCGTCGTCTGCCACACCATGTTTACCTCCGAGGCTCTCCTACACCGACACCGGGAGGACGTGCACCCCAAGGAGGCCGCCCAGTAGTTACCCCACCGAGTGTTTGAACCAATCGCCACAAGACCAATTACTGAACTGAACATTGACCTAAATTATGCCCCAATTGACCTGCAGGATCTGTTAACCTAACCTAACCCCGTAGATAGCATTAAGGTCTTAAATCATCGGGTAACTGGGGTGTCTAATCTTCACGTTATCCATTATTTCATCCGAGGTTAGCGGTAGGTTAGCATTAGGTTAGATTAAGTTAAGTTGGGTTAGGTTAGGGTGCTTATGGGCTTCCTAATCTTCACATGATCCAAACCAACGACATGAACACACACAAGGAAATATTTAATAGAGGCAGAGTGAGTGAGAGAGAGAGATAGAGAGAGAGAGTGAGTGAGAGAGAGAGAGAGAGAGAGAGAGAGAGAGGGAGAGAGAGAGAGAGAGAGAGCACTCATTATTCAGTAGTGAGTGTGACAAGGAGACAATGATCCAATGAGTAGTTTACGGGGACAAATGATGTGTTAGTGATGGAACCTGGAATAAATTAGTTTGATATTACGCAATATAACTACAGTATGGGGTCGGACAATTTGCTGACGATAAGTGACGATGTTTTGGACAATTTGCTGACGATAAGTGACGATATTTCTAAAAATTTGTTGGTGATGAGTGACGATATTTTAAATGGATCTCAGAATAAATCAGTTGTGTATTATTGAACATCAATGTGGAATGATTATTTTCCCTCAGACCATTTTTAAGTATTTTTATTGAGGGCATAAAAGTGAAACATTCTTCAACATCTTCTGACATTATATTGTATGTGTGTTTATTTTATTAACAATGTTTAAACTGTGTGTGTGTGTGTGTGTGTGTGTGTGTGTGTGTGTGTGTGTGTGTCCTCAACACCTCTCTGACGGCCGCCTCTCATTACAGAACAGTTGGTGGTGGCTGGAGAGAGCAGGCATGAGAGTGTTGGGGATGTGGCCGCCAATAGGCCACTCGTGTGGCAACAACAGGCCGCCAATAGGCCACTCGGGAAACAACAGGCTAGCCGTAGGCTATTCGCAGGGCCACAGGCTGCCAAGAGGCCACTCGGGAACCAACACGTTGCCAAGAGGCCACTCGGGAACGAACAGGCCGCCAAGAGGCCACTCGGGAAACAACAGGCTAGCAGTAGGCTATTTGCAGGACAACAGGCCGCCAATAGGCCACCGAGGAACCAAGAGGCTGCCACACACCAGGCCAAACCTCCCGTACCGAAACACAAAGTTGTACAACGGAAAAGTTTGAAGAAGCCGAAAGGAAAGACGGAGAAGGAGGTGGGTGGTGTTGGAGATAGTGGTGGAGGTGGTGGTGGAGATAGTGGTGGAGATAGTGGTGGAGGTGAGGTGTGTCTGGAGTGCGAGCAGGAGTTTGGAACCAAATACGAGTTTGAGCTTCACATCAAAGAGGCCCACCTGGGAGTAGCACCCTGGAGGTCCGAATACCACTGCCAAGACTGTAACCAAGCGTTCGCCCACAAGATCAGCCTCAACGTTCACCGTATGTTCAAACACGGCGCTCCTCGACGCTACCAGTGCGATAAGTGTGACTACGAGGGCCCCAGACTCTACCACCTCAAGAGACACATGAAAGTTCACACCAACGAGCGTCAGTTCGTGTGTACGGCGTGTAACAAGGGGTTCAAGTCCGCCCAGTCGTACAAGAACCACGCGGTGATCCACACCAACGACGGGCGGTTCGTGTGCGAGGTGTGCAGCAAGTCTTATAACCAGAAGGGTATATTTGAGGACCACCAGAGGAGTCACAGCCAAGACAGAAGATACTCGTGCGACTATTGCAAGGTCGCGTTCAAGACCTACAAACACGTGGCTTGTCACATACGCGCCGTCCACCTCGACGACAAGAGATTCATCTGCGACCTGTGCGGCATTCGGCACATGTCCGGCGCTAACCTCAAGACGCACATGAAAACCCACAAGAACGCGAGCGAGTTACCGTACGTCTTCCACTGTAACGTGTGCGACGCCACGTTCAGGGGCTTTAACGGCCTCGCCACGCACATGAGAATCATCCACGCCGCGGACGCCGACGCGGGAGCCGGGAAACTAAAGACCCCGCACCCCACGAGACGCCCCAATGCGCTCAAGTACGGCATCGTGGACGCACCCAAGGTAGACGAGGACGCCGACGCGGAGAGCGTGTGCGTCGAGAGTGACGACTTGACCCTGTGTAAGATTAAACCTGAAGACATGGAGTTTGAAGTGTGATGAAGGTGATGACTATTGGTGATGACTTTGAAGTAAGATAATGATAACTTTTAGTATGATGTGTGACTCATTGACTCACACAATGAAGCATAATTGTATCTGATGAATACAATATAATACTCACACTAGGGAATGATTTTTGTGTCATAATATTTTGAATCCTAGTGTTTGGAGTCAATGGTTTGAGTCATAATTATTACTTGTTAGTTTTGTGTGTTTAGTTTGGTTTGGTTTTGAATATAAATATATACAGTGGCCCCTCGGTTAACGAACACAATTCATTCTAGAAGGTCCTTCGCTAACCGAAACCATTGTTTCGGTGGGATTTTGTGTAATTGGTTCCGGCTCACCGAAAATAACATACAAAGTAAAAAAAACTCGGTACGGTGCTCCCTCGGTTGACGAGTTACCTTCCATAAGATTCTTAACTGCGGTTAACGAGCAATCCCTCGATTAACGAGTTTCTTACGAGCCGACCTCGACGTGTTTTCGCTTGCATTTGGCAGTCCACCAGCTGCAGTATTAGTCCGCCAATACAGTAATCGGTTTTAGGGCTTAAATTCCTTACCCTTTTAGTAAATATCAAGAAGTTTATACTATTCAATAATTTTAAAAGTTTAATATTAAATTTTGTAGTAATTTTAACAATTATTGAACATAATTGAAGGTAAGGAAAGTAGTTTAATGCGCGCCATCCACCCTGGCAACACACCAAACAGGCGCCAGTCTCTCCGTCTTTTCCGTGGAGGTAACATCTCGCTTGAGACTCTTCAACTATATAGTTTTTTCTGTGTTTGCAAGCAAATTATTGGTCATTTTGACATTTATTTTACATATTGACAATATATAATGCAGTGCAGTGTTGATTTAAAGAAAATAATCTTGAATTACACCAAGAGAACTAAAATTTTATGGGTGAAATGGCACCATGGGGTGACTTCTCTTCCACCCCAATGCCTTCTCCTCCACCCCAATGCCTTCTCCTCCACCCCCATTCTAATTCCCATCATCATCCAGGAGCCTTCTACATACACACCTCAAAGCAAGTGTACTTTTCTACTTGTATTTTTAATTTAGGCAATTTTCGGCGAGCCGGAACAAATTACCTAAAAGCTCATCGAAACAACGGTTTCGGTCAACGAGCAACTTTCTAGAACGAATTGTGCTCGTTAACCGAGGGACCACTGTAAAGTACACTTACTTTGAGGTGTGTATGTAGAAGGCTCCTGGTTGATGATGATGGGAATTAGAAGTGGGGGTGGAGGAGAAATCACCCCACGCTTCATGCCGTCATTTCCCCCATAACATTTTAAGTTCCACTCGGTGTAATTCAAGATTATTTTCTTTAAATCAACACTGCACTGCACTATATATTGTCAATATGCAAAATAAATTTCAAAATGACCAATAATTGTACTGTAAAAACATAAAAATAGTTTATGTTCAAGAGAGCCACAAGCAAGATGTTAACTCCACTGACCAGAGATACAAACTGACGCCTTGCTGGGTGAGTCAAGTGGCTGATGGGCGCACCAAAAACTAGTTTCCTGCACTGCATTTATGTTAAATAAGTGTTAAAATGACTAAAAATTTTAATATAAAACTTGGAAAATTATTGAATAGTACAGCCTTCTTGATATTTGCTCAAATGGTAACGAATTTAAGCCCTAAAGCCGATTACTGTATTGGCGGACCAATACTCCAGCTGGCGAGTAAGCGAAAACACGTTGACGTGATTTCGTAAGAATTTCGTTAACCGAATTTTTTGTTCGTTAACCGAATTGAAGATTCTTATGGAAGGTAATTCGTTAACTGAGGGATCACTGTATATTTATGTATGTATGTATGTATGTATGTATGTATGTATGTATGTACAATAACTCGCTGTAAAATTAACTAAACACGACCTCTTTAGTACACACACACACACACATGCTCTCAGTTCTAACCAAATATTCTGTCATTATAATTGACTTAAAGTTCAAGGTATTGATTTGTAAAGGATTTATTATTACTTATTATAAGTAACTCAGATTTATTTAGTTTATTATGTTGATTTTGACAGAGATGTTCATTTGACTGATTGTTCATGAATCTTATAATTGTTTACGAAGAACGATCAGTAGGTGTAGGGATGGTGGCCATCAACAGTGGTAGTTAGCTGTATGGACAGTGGCCATCAACAGTGGTAGTTAGCTGTATGGACGGTGGCCATCAACAGTGGTAGTTAGCTGTAGGGATGGTGGCCATCAACAGTGGTAGTTAGCTGTATGGACGGTGGCCATCAACAGTGGTAGTTAGCTGAAGGGACGGTGGCCATCAACAGTGGAAGTTAGCTGTAGGCACGGCGGCCATCAACAGTGGAAGTTAGCTGTAGGCACGGCGGCCATCAACAGTGGAAGTTAGCTGTAGGGACGGTGGCCATCATCGGTGGTAGTTAGCTGTAGGGACGGTGGTCAGTGTTCCATATATAGAGATGGAACAAGGAACCTTTACCTACTGTGTAATAAAGAAATCATTATCCCATAAATTGGTATAATTTAAGTTTGGAAATAATTAATTACCATAATTATTGTATTAAAAAAGATTCTTGTTTAAAATATTAACTTTGTATTGGAACTTGATAAAATTTTCAATGGATTTAATTTCTTTATTAAAAATTTAAAGTAAATTTATCTATATGGATGTGAATTTTTTCTAAACCTTTTATACGAGTTAACCTGAGGATTTGGTGTTGTGTGGTGATAGTGGCGGTAATAGCAATCACCAACGATCATTATCATCTGGGCATTATTTGTGTGGGTTACCTAATGAGAGCTCTCCACGAAGACCCACCTCTTGCCGTCTGTCTTGTCAGGTTCGTAACTCTTAATGTCATTCTTGGCTCACCTACCACTGAGTCACCTACCACTGGCTCTCCTCCTCACCACATTTAGTCTCGTGCACCTCTAGGCCTAGTTAGTCTTTACCTATAGGCCTAGTTAGTTTTTTTCAGTCTCTTCACATACTCAAAGAGGAGTAGACTAGTAAACCTGCCATGTATGGTTGTGGGGCTCAGGTGTAGACTGTAGTAAACCTGCCATGTATGGTAGTGGGGCTCAGGTGTAGACTGTAGTAAACCTGCCATGTATGGTAGTGGGGCTCAGGTGTAGACTGTAGTAAACCTGCCATGTATGGTAGTGGGGCTCAGGTGTAGACTGTAGTAAACCTGCCATGTATGGTAGTGGGGCTCAGGTGTAGACTGTAGTAAACCTGCCATGTATGGTAGTGGGGCTCAGGTGTAGACTGTAGTAAACCTGCCATGTATGGTTGTGGGGCTCAGGTGTAGACTGTAGTAAACCTGCCATGTATGGTAGTGGGGTTCAGGTGTAGACTGTAGTAAACCTGCCATGTATGGTAGTGGGGCTCAGGTGTAGACTGTAGTAAACCTGCCATGTATGGTAGTGGGGCTCAGGTGTAGACTGTAGTAAACCTGCCATGTATGGTTGTGGGGCTCAGGTGTAGACTGTAGTAAACCTGCCATGTATGGTAGTGGGGCTCAGGTGTAGACTGTAGTAAACCTGCCATGTATGGTAGTGGGGGCCATACTAACTAACACCCAGCCTAGGCCATAAACAAACTATAACCATTTTTAACATAACTATGTGATTGGTCATTGATGAAGGTTACCATAGAATAACATGATGAACTTGGTGTAGTCCTGGATGGGAGGAAAACAACAATCATTACCCTGGTACATCTCTCATTAAGTTAGGTTAGGTTATTAGAGTGTTTAGGACAAGATACTGAGGTGTTAAAAGGTGACAGAGGTGTGTGTGAGGATGGGCAGTACACACTCCCTCTAGCTGCCACAGAGGAAGTACACAAACAGTTGTCGCCGACTCACAGGGCGTTGCGTTTCTCATTACAGACGCGAGGGAAGTACGCGAGACTGCGGAGGTGTGTTGTCGTTCTTGTCGCCGCGCGTTCCTCAACGTACAGCAGCTGCGCGGCCACAGGTGTCGAGGCCATCCTTCCGGGTGTAGGCAGTTCGCCTGTAACACCTGCGGTAAGACCTTCACCCAGAAGATCAGTCTGCAGTACCATAATATATACGTTCACAACGGGGAGAGGAAGGCCGCCTGTCCTCACTGCGATTACAAGGCTCCAGATAAGGCCAAGTTGTCGGTGCACCTCCGCACGCATTCCAAGTTGCGTCCGTTCGTGTGCCAGTCTTGCGGCGCCTCCTTCAAGTTCCGCTCCACGTACAGGTCCCACGTGGCCAGACACACCAACTCCGGGAACTTTGTGTGTTCCCAGTGTAATAAAGCATTCACGATGGCCTCCGAGCTGAAGGAACACTCTCGCATCCACGCCGTAGACCGACCCTTCTCGTGTACGCTGTGCGGCATGGCCTTCAAACAGAAGAAACGTCTGCGCGTGCACCACCGCGCCGTGCACCTGCGGGACAAACGCTACACCTGCATGGTGTGCGGCTCCTCCCACATCAACAACTGGAACTTACGCGCGCACATGAGGACGCACATACACGAGGACGCCCCTTACCCCAACGCGTGCGAGCACTGCGGCAGCACCTTCCGCGGCCGGGCGGGTCTGGCGGCCCACCTACGCCTACGACACGGCGAAGGCCAACAGGTCGTGGAGGTTGTGCCTCAAGAGGAGGAAGTCATAGAACACATCATTGACCCACAACAGGACATATTGGACACCAAGATGATCGAGGTGTTCTCCTGCACGACCTGCGGCCAACTGTGCGAATCACTCGACCACTTGACCTCGCACACACAACAGAACCACCAAGTGACCTACCCTGACCACCTCTGATACCAAACCCTGACCTCCTCTCATACCATACCCTGACCTCTCATACCATACCCTGACCTCCTCTCATACCATACCCTGACCTCTCATACCATACCCTGACCTCCTCTCATACCATACCCTGACCTCCTCTCATACCATACCCTGACCACCTCTCATACCATACCCTGACCACCTCTCATACCATACCCTGACCTCCTCTCATACCATACCCTGACCTCCTCTCATACCATACACCGACACTCACATAAACCAACGACCCGTGACCTGACACGTAACTATTCCACCTGTTAATTCATCCCTTTAACTGGTAAACCCATAACTAATACAGGATTTCAATACAGATTTTATGCTATATTTTACCATCAACGTTTCTGCATAAATCTGTCATCTGGTCAGATTTTAATACTCCAGCTATGAGAAAAATTAATAAAACTAAATCTGGGTAAAAAATCCTAAATGCAGATTTGTACAACGTAACCTATGAGCCAAAAAATAAAAATCTGTCTTGTAATTCTGTACAAATCCATTATACCAAGAATGAGGAAAATCTTACTTTGAAAATAATTTGTAAAGTCAGTAAAGGTAATAATTGTCTCTTATGTTGTTTAATATATAACTGATTATTGTTACTATAAATACAACTTGAGATTATGTATTTATTCTTTATCCTTCAGGTTAAGTTACGTTTGGTTAGGTTAGGTTAGGGTTTGGTTTGCTTAGCTTAGGTTGACCCAGGTTTATTGCCGGTTTATTACAGGTTTAAGGACTCCAGATGGGAGAAGTTTATGTGGAATTAACTAGTATTGACTGTTGCTAGTACGCATTATTGTTGTCTTTCATACACTCACTCAGTATGCACTCACCAGTCATACACTCATCCTAGCTACAGTCACTCGACATACACTTAACATACAGACACTTTACCAACTTGAGATGTGACCCCAATCCTTGCACATCTCTCTGTTACACATCTCTCTCCAGCACATATTATTAACACATCTCCAACACATACTATTAACAGACTAACATTCTTCCCCAGAGAGCGAGGAAGATCTCAACCAACCCCAGAGTAGCCCCAGACCCCTAGAGGGAGACGAAGGTCACCAACAAGCGGCGTCGTCTAGCCCCAAGTCGCAGAGTATCGGTCATCGCGGGCAGAATATCGGTTGCAAGTCGAGGACAGTCGGTCAAGGGTCAGGGTCGAGGAGCAGTTTTTCGTGCGACGAATGCGGGAAGGAATTCACCCAACGTCAGGCAGTTCGTTACCACAAGATCTGGAAACACAGCGGAGAGAGGCGCGGGCCGTGTCCTCACTGCCAGTACAAGGCGCCCGATGCCACTAAACTTAAGCTCCACATTAACAAAGTTCACCGTGGGTTTATGCCTTACAAGTGCAAGTTCTGCTCCAAACAGTTCAAGTGCCACTCCAACCACAAGGAACACGAGGCGAGACACCGGGGCGACGGGGACTTCGAGTGCGGCCTGTGCGGGATGAAGTTCGCCATCGGGTCGTCCCTGGAGCGCCACGCGCGTAACCACGGCGCGGACCGGCCGTTCTCCTGCGATCGCTGCGGCAAAACCTTCAAGGCCAAGACTCATTTGGAGAGGCACGTTAAATGTCTGCACCTACAGGAGAAGAAGGTGTCGTGTGAGGTGTGCGGTGCTGCTCACTTCAACAACTGGAACCTGAAGGTGCACATGAAGATGCATCAGGTATCAGCTCAAGACAATGGCCGCATCTGTAACATATGCAACTGTCTCTTTAGGAATAAGTCCGGCCTTATGGTACACATGCGTAAACAACACAACGCCACAGCCCTCCGTTCACCGCACAAACCCGACGCACAGACCGACGCGGCTCACACGGACACGGCTCACACCGGCACCAGACAAGACATGGCTCACACAGACACCAGACAAGACACAGACACCAGACAAGACCAACTGACCACAGACACCAGACAAGACCAACTGACCACAGACACCAGACAAGACCAACTGACCACAGACGGTACTTTAGAGTTAATGAACGAGGATCCATCTCTCACAGGAGACGACATAACACAACACACAACTATAGTCATACAAGATGGATCTTTACCACAGTTCAGTGATGGGTGTCAGCCAGAGCTCATCTATGACAACTTCTGTCAGTACACCTCCATGCATACCTTCGAGTTGTATCCTTGTGGCGAGTGTCTGGTGGTGTTCCAGTCTGAGGAAGATCTATTGATTCACCACCACACACACACACTATGAGGGGTGATTGTTGGTGGTCTAGACACACACACACATACACACACACACACACACTATGAGGGGTGACTGTTGGTGGTCTAGACACACATACACATCAACACCTCCCATCATCTGTCAGTCAATAAGATATATGAATTGTTATTATAATATTGATATACTCAGATTTTTATATATAGTAACAAATACAATATATCCTCCATATAATGAACTAATTAAAGCCGACCAATTCTGCTAAATTGGAGTCTCCGTTATTTTCGCTCGATTCAGTAAACTAATTTGCTAAATCGACCTCGATTTTGTTAAATCCCGTGCCAAAGGTGCCGCTCAGTGTGTGAGGTTTGCTTACATCCGCTCGGTGTGTGTCCTGCCGCCACCACTGGTGTTGTTCACTGCTACCTCCCAGTAACCTCTCAATCTATCACTTGGAAAAAAAAGTTTGGAAATAATTGAACAAACTATAACCAAACACCGGACCCCATAGTTTAAGGTAAGCCGTTAATAATGTTTCCATGTACGCATCACGTTTCTAAGGTGTGCGTATGTGTGAGCGTACTGTATGTGGCCTGTTGTCAATTCTCTTTGTATGGGCACACAAACGTACGTACATGTGGATATCTCACACTCAGGAATGAGGTAGGATAGAAATTCACAATGCGCTTTCTGTATATATATTGTTGTACAGCGCAGTGCTTAGGAGTGACTAGGTGAGGAGGTTTCTGAGTAGCTGTTGCTGGTCCAGTAGCCGAGTGTAGAATGGTCTCCCTGACATGAAATGCTAGTGACAGGGGGGAAGAATAAAGGGAGGATTGAAGTGAATTTTAGGAAGAGATAATAGGTGCAGTGGCTAAACACCGCTTGCGTGAGGGAGTATAAGTTGGAGGCAGCAGCAACTCGCCCGGACGCGGCAGGACAGAGTCAGGCAATAGAAGAAGTGTTTTGGAATTGTCCAAACTACAGACTCCAAATCTTAAATTCACTACATGACCAGACCTCTAATTTTACCCTAATTTCGACCGAACATTGAAAGACTACGGGTCAATATTTAGTATTGCAGTGGTCTCTTATGTCAAAGATGGAAGTTCATATATTTATTTATAGGTTTGATTTTGAAATGTCTTCTTTGGAATTTAGTATTTTACCACTTCTGGTGTTAGACATTACCAATGTAACGGGCCGAGTCTTCTCTTGTCATAATTTACCCTTCAGATATTCTTTTGTTATGATTCTTCAATTCTTTAGTTATAAGTATACTTTAGATTCTTATACAAGTAATTCTCTTGTCAGTTATGTATGTTCTTTATCTTAAACTTTCATGATATGTATATATGTATATATTTAATAATTTATATGCTGTATCATTAGTTCCACAATGTACATAAATGTCTTATGTTTCTTGTACTTTCCAAGTGTTTCATTCCGTTCATATATATTATATTCTCAGCTTCAATGTTCTTACCTTTCTGGAGTATACTGTTATATGTCTTTCTTATACATGGGTTAGTCTGGGGAACCATGTCACTCTTAGTACAACTCTTTTTATCCTTACACAGGGTAGCTGCCACCACCCAGACTTTTCATTATATAACATAACTCTTGGAAGGGTTTTGGGTAGTGTGGTAGATGTATAGGCATGTGAGTAAGTATTATTTTCTGGGAACCAATGTGTAGGAGGAGTAGAGTGGTGATACTCGTAGTTTACTAACTCAATATTTATTAACACAGTGGAGAAGATGCATCTTAGATTCACTCAGGCTAAACAGAACCACAATTAACTTATTAAGTCATCAAACACTTCAAGAACTTATTACCTCATTAACCACCTCCAAATACTTATTATACAACTCCAAGTACTTATACCATTTGACAACTATTATTTCTTTGACAAGTAAGATTTAGAAATGACTACACACTGTCAATAACACTGGACCCGCAGGTCTTACTTTAACAAGGAACAAATTACCTCCTCAATTCTTGGTTAGAACCTTATCCTCTCAGGTTATTCTTTCATGGTTACTACAGATGAATACATAACATACAATATTTCTTATCAGTTCACAAGGAACCATCTGGTACCTTGAACTCTCATTCAGGGGTTCAATACTTAACCCGGGATACTATATTTCTGGTAGTTATCCCTCCAAACATGGGCCCCATGCATTGCACCCAAGGAGGTTGACTCGTGGGAGAGTGGTGAGGGCGCTTCCTGGGGGAATCGTGTCCTGGGATTCTAAACGCGCCCCCTTAGAGACAGTCTTCAAGAACCATCTTGCCCATAGGTAGCTACCCACCCTCAGGAGAGTTGCTAACACACCCGCGTCTGGAGACGAAATCACAGAAGGAGTGAGTTTTCCTCGCGCCCAGGCATATTCCTACTAGAAAGACTAATTTTACTAACAATAGGCCCTCTATTCAAAGTAGTCAGTGGACACCTAGCTGTGACCGTCAGTGTCACAGATCAGGTTAATTTTCTACATCTATATTAATGATTTAATCAGAGATTGAGTTTGTCAGTAAAGAGGTGAAATTGAGTTATATATGCGTTCTCAACTCTATGGCCTGACCGCAAACACATCCCAGGTCAAACGGCCATTAAGTCTTGGAGAATTTTGAGTTTGACAGGAACTGTTCAGAAGATTAATGACTTTCTTAAATAGACAACTGACATTAACTAAACTATGAACATCAGATTCTCTGATGTCGGGGCAACAAACTAATATAACTTCAGTAGCCATCAGAGACTCATGGGTATCCCCACGGACGACCTAAAATACGTCACTCTAGCTGGCAAACTCAACACTTGGTTACTTGACAAGTCTTACTAACAATAAGGACAGTTGAAGTGTTCTACCCCACTCACAATGGATCTTGACTGTTCCAACTGTAAACAGACATATCTAAGTTGACTCAAGACAAGGGTGTTCTCTCTCACTCAAATTCATTATATAGAGACGTTGGTTTGAGTAAGTCAGAGGAAATGGGATAACGGAGGACTGAGGCGTCTTGAAGTGATGAGAAAACGGACTCCTCAGATGGATGACTCAAAATAAAAGCAGAGTTACATGTTTTATGGGCTATTGAGCGTAATATGAATCAATTGATTTTGGCGTTAACTGACGTGTAAGACCGTGGTCGTTACAACGGGTTAAGACTTTGGTAGGCCTTAGGCACCTCCAAGATATGGGGCCCCATTTGACATCATATTCACTAATAACACAAGCTAGTACCTAATTATAAAATGTGATGTCGAAAGAATAAGATTCAGTGATGTTTGCCATGAATTGAGTCAAAGAAAATGGGTTAGATCAGCTGTTGTTATACAGTACAGAAATATATTTGTTAACAAGAAGCACAGCTAGTTGGTGGACACTAATAGGATTAAGTAATAAATAAATGGGGAAAAAATACCTCAGTATCAATTTAATAATAACCTGTAGAAAAAGGGAAAGAAAAGTTCTCGTTATATTTTTCGTAGGCCCTAGGAGGAGGTGGTGTGTGGACTGCCTCTCTTGACTTACTCGTTTATGATCATTTTTCGTGTTGAATTTATTGATTTGATTTGATTTATTTGTTTTCGTCTTCGTTAAAAACTGCTACAAAGTAATTTAAATCTCGCATAGTAACGGTAATATATTAGTGATAAGATAATTATTGAATTGTTGTTTAAGTACCGTAAAGAGTCGTTCCAGTGCTTGTTTGATAGTTCGCTCGTTAGTTTATTTATTACTTCCAATAAAGGTCACCAAGGTTTTATTTTAGAGTAATAAGATAAATTAGAATATAATTGATATACGTCATTATTCTAACATCAACAACGATTTATACGATAGAGAATTAAAAATAAATAAATTTTGGCGATATGGCAACATGTATGGGGCAGCTGACAGCCACTATCTGACTCGCTGTTCGTCTCCGGGTCGTGATCAAGATGGACGTGTGGATTATTCCTTCATTTTTGACAATTTCCTTACAAACTTGATACTCTTTCGGTGTTATATACTGATATAAGTGGAAGTGTTCGGTGTTGTGAAGTGCTGGAGGACTCGTAACGTGAAGTGTTGTAGTGTTCGGTGTTGTGAAGTGCTGGACGTGAAGTGTTGTGTTAATATATGGGAAATATTGGTTAAAAGGTGAAGTGACCTGACGTGACTCAATGAGATTAGAGGATATTTGTCACTGATGCCAAGTGAAGTGTTATGGGCCCATAACTTGATTGGATTAATGGAAATAAATAGTGTTAACGGAGGTAGTGAACCTAATTGAAGGTTAAAGAAAAATTTACGCGTGGAATCCCCTTTTTCTAGTGAACATTAAAAGTACGACGAGGTACCGTAGTGAATTTTCCAAGTGTCCTTTTTGAAGTGAAGTCAATTAAAACATGTGGGAACTACAAGAGTATTCACCACAGTTAACTACACCAGGACTTGATTCACCCTCCGCCAGGACCTGATTCACCCTCCGCCAGGAATTTAAATTAAGGTATGATTAAAACTTTGGTTTGGTTAGGTATGGTTAGTGTTATGCCATCTATTACAATTGGCACACAGAGCTATTAAAATTGTTATGGGTTAATACGTCTGACTCGCCGCTACCCCTAGCAACATCATCAAATACAATATCATATCAGTACACTTTACATTGAGAAACATTAAGAAAATCTAACATTAAACCTTACCAACACACACAGTAGGTTTAGGTCTGGTTTTGTTGGGGTTTTGACTCGTGTATAACGAAAAACCGTCCCTGCCTATTAGGTTTATGGACATGAAGGTTATGAATGGATAATAATCACAATTTTACATTAGACAAATTTATGATTATCTAAGGACGATGAAACGGGCTGTGATTATGGAATTTTTCGTTGAATTACTATCCTTCCGGCAAACATTAAGAGTCTTTGAGATTTTATTGACCGCTACACCTATGGTTAACGAGTGAGTTTCTTTATAGAAAGTTGATATATTTAACTGAAGGGATGAAGGTCGCTACGGTGGCTGAGGTGTAACCACGGCTTGTTCAACAGAGCGAGTTTCTTCCTCATCCAACTAATTATTAGTTTGGTCTTAAAAACCGGTGTGTGTTGTTAAAGTAATGATTATAACTTACTACAGGGGCACACTTTGAACTCAGTTTTTGTCGATTATTTTTAGAATGTGACTTGAATGTAGCTGTAGTTTAACGGAGTGTTCAGGTGTTTGAGATGAGTAAAAAATGTTCTGGATTTACTGAGGTCACGATATGTAGTCTGTAGGCTGGTCGCTTCGGGGTGGTAAAAGTCTCAGGAAAGCTTTGATATTATCGGAAAACGAATCACGGAGAACAGGTAAATTTTGATATGTATCACTTAGTGTTTTATTTAATTTTAAAATCAAACTTTAACCATTAATGATTTGTGTCAGGTTGTTGGAGAGACGAGGGCACTGGGGCCACCAAGTACTTGTTCTTTATTCTCAGCCTCAATACCAAACCCTCAGATACAAGTAACCTAAACAAGATCCATGAACAGTCCCGTAGAGTAATTATATAAACGTATTCTTCAATTAATTTTCTTATTTTTTAATGTCAGTTTTTTCTGTTATGTTCTTAAGATGTCTGCGTATTTGTGACTGAATTTATTGACGATGAATTGAAACATATTCGTTCCATTGCACAGAAACTCGGGTATCCTTCTGTGTTTGTTGATCGTTGTTTTAAAAGGGCTAAATAATCCTTTCATTCCTCTCAAACCCGACAAATTCCTACACTTAAGAATATTCTGACTCTGCCCTATCGTAATGAATTTGTCCCGTTAGTTCGGTCCCTAAAGCTGCCAAATATTAATGTTGTTTTCATGTATGACTCAACCATTACCAATATGTTAATAAGAAATAGCAAGTGTAATAGCAAATGTAATTGTAATTATGTAGGACAGACAGGAAAAACACTGCAGCTCAGAATCAAACAACACCTTAGCAGTGCCCTGTTGGTTCATGTTAGGAGTAATAATCATCCCATTACTTGGGGGAAAAAGCTTAGAAGTATTCAAATCATCTTGTGTCACAGGAAGACTTCTGGTTGAAGCTAGTTTGATTAAGGAATTAAAATCAATAAACCTTAGTGATGCTCACTTCAAAACTGATAATATGTTACATAAATTTATCTGTACACCCTCCTACACATCCCTACACCCTCCTACACATCCCTATCCATCCTTACACATCTTCGGCACCCTCTTTACACCTTCCTACACATCTCTACACCCTCCTACACATCTCTACACCCTCCTACACATCTCTACACCCTCCTTATACATCCCTACACCCTCCTACACATCCCTATCCATCCTTACACACCTTCGGCACCCTCTTTACACCATCCTACACATCTCTACACCCTCCTACACATCTCTACACCCTCCTACACATCCCTATCCATCCTTACACATCTTCAGCACACCCTTTACACCCTCCTACACATCTCTACACCCTCCTACACATTTAAAGAATTTTTAAAACTAGCTTTAAATGATTGTTTGTTTTTATTTAATAACAAAGCTTTAAACAATGTGATGGTGTTGCTATGGGTTCACCTTTAGGTCCCACGTTGGCCAACGCTTTCCTCTGTCACCACGAGAAGCTTTGGCTTACCGAATGTCCCCCCCAATTTAAGCCTTTGTTCTATCGTCGGTTTGTTGATGACACTTTTTTAATTTTCAGATCACTTGATCACGTCCCTATGTTCCTAAATTATTTAAATTAAAAAATGGCAACATCAAATTTACTTGTGAATTGGAAAAGGAAAATATTCTTCCATTCCTTGATGTTAATATCCACCGTCTTCATAATAGTTTCGAGACAGCCTTATACAGAAATCAACTTTCACTGGTTTGAGTTCAAATTTTTCATTTTTTATTCCTCTTCATTACAAACATAATCTAGTACGTACTCTTACCAACAGAGCCTTCAATATCTGTTCAAGCTATTTCCACTTGGACATTGAACTAAAATACATAAAGTAACTACTCTTTAGTAATGGCTTCACTAAGAGATTTACAGACACTTACATTGGCAAAACCCTAATTAGGTTTTTTAGTCCCACACAGCCTCAAATCCACACTGTCCCTAAATATTCTATCTCACCATCCCGTACACAGGACCACTCAGTTTCACCCTTAGAAATAAACTTAAGAAGCTTTTCAATGAATTCTATCCACAAATTTCTCTTAGACTAGTTTTTAAAACCCAGAGTTCAATTAAGAAATTATTTAAAATTAAAGACACCATACCCACACACCTGCAATCTTCAGTCGTTTATCAATTTACGTGTGCAAGCTGTAGGGCAGCATATATAGGTAAAACTAAAGACATTTGATAACTTTTGGATAGGTTTAGATTTACATCTTAAGCCGTTTTCATAATTTTTTTTTGTCCATCACCATATTTGTATTTTATTCATCAAAGGAAATGTACTGTTGAATAAAGAGAAGGAAACAGTGATATATGCCTCTTGGGTGAGACTCGATAGTGACTGAGTTAATACATTACATTGTTTAATACATCAATAAAATTGTTTCAGTTAGCCTTACCACTACCTCGGCAACCACAACATAATTGTGTTTTGTAGTCCTTATTATGTAGAGATGTTAAATGTTGGTTGTGTTAGTACTATGATTCATAAAGCAGCCTGTTTAATGGACGCACATACATTCTATATCTAATACAATATTTTTTTGTTTTACAGAAAGGGGTTAAGGTAAGTGCAAGTTACCTGTTTGAGCTTAGCTGATTAACGTAACATCCAGAATTAAATGTCATCATTATTATTATTATTATTATTAGTAATATTTTTAATTTGAGTTTCTAGAGTATTGTAGGTCCATAAACCACATATTTGTGATTTGTTGACCCGTGAGCCTTGATGTGTCAGGGGAGGATATTACTGTAGATGTTCTCTGTAGTGTACTAACACCTGCCCCGCCAGTGCTGGAAACGTATAACGGTGCCAACTTCAGGTAGTGAGACACACTGAGGCTTATTACAGTAAAATGTTCAGCTTTAGGGATCAGTTCTACTAACAAGGTCTGTGTTGTGTTGTAGTCGACACAGATGAGTAGTATTTTTATGTCACTTTACCTCAAGATGCAAAGAAGACAAAGTGAAGAAACAGGTACCAAGTTTGGAAGAAAAGGACTGAGACTCTACCTCCGCCCAACACACATAAGGTAAACTAGTTGTTTTGTGTTTACATAACTGAAGGGTGAAGCATTATATTCACTTGAATTGAAAAAATATTTGCTGATAAACGACAACAGTTGTCTCCCCTAGTTACATGGCGGTCAGCGTTTTATCGGTACATGCACTCGATCTATTAATTCAGTTTAAATTAAGTTTTCCAATATTTTTGAGACTTTGTGACACCAAATACTAGTCGAGAAGTGATTGGCAGTCCGATTTATTCATCTAGGAACATTATTTGACTTCATTGCGGCTATATTTGGGTAATTAGTCGGACCGCTATTTCACATATGTCTACATTACATGTCCCACCTGTGCCAGACATCTGCGTCATGACACTTGTATAGCAAAACTTTCCCTATACTTATAACATATACAAATCAACAAACGTTCATATCATGTGATCTTTAATTTAGGGATGGTGAATCGGCTGCTTGTCCAATTAACCAGTCCGTTCACACATATTTATATTTGGGTTTTAAGTAACGAAACCCAAACGGTAGTTCCTTTGTTTTATTATAAAAGGTTGTAGATATAATTCCTGAGTGTATATCAACCGTAAGTCTCACTGTCTAGGAGTGAATGAGAAAGGGACGGCGTTTATGTCACGTCCTTATGATACGAGTTGAGGTGAGCTACTGAAGCTTAAGGGTATTGCAGTGCGTGCTTACAGAAATGTTGAGCTATGGGTCTTGTCCTCTTGGGTGAGTTGCCTATTACAATGGGTCCAGCTAGTAGAAAATGGGAAATTGTCCAGTGTGACGTAGAAGGTCGATATAGGGTGGTTGAAGGAGGCGTGTGTTGAAGGTGGATATCGAGTGAGGATTTGTATTAGCTTTTAATTATTACGTTGATGTGTGTTTAAGGTGTAGTATCTTGGGTTATTTAATGAAGAGTCACACGGTCTGTCTGGCTGGGTCTTTATTCTCTGTTCTCGGTCACAATGTGCCTAACACATTTCGTAAGAAGTAACATAATATATACATTCAATTAATGCAGCATATAAACATACATATATATAACATAAGGTTACAAGTTTGGTTACCAACCTTGAATCGGCTGCTTGTCCAATTAACCAGTCCGTTCACAGATATTTATATAAATTTATATAATTTATTTTTATTTTTTTCTATATAAAATTTTTTTATATAAAAATATTTTATTTTATCTAAAATTGTTGTTTTTATATAATTTTTTTTTATATAAAATATTTTTTTGTATAAATAAAATTTTTTTTATATATAAAAATATTTTTTTTATATAAAAATTGTTTATTTTTTTATATAAAATTTTTTTTCTATAAAAATTTTTTTTTAATAAAATTTTTTTTTGTATATAAAAATATTTTTTGTTATATAAAATTTTTTTTTATATATATTTTTTTTATGTCACGATTGTGTCTCTTCCAGCCACGACGTTTACCTCCTCGTCTCCACGCAGTCGGTCACTTCCACCGCTGCCGTTAATCACACCTAAGGCAATTGTTGCCATTTTTTGTTTTTGTCCCTCTGGTGCCATTAATCACATGTTATACTCGATCAGGGGACTTTGATATACTCAATTAGGGGACTTTGTTATACTCGATCGGGGGATTTTGTTTTACTCGATCAGGGGACTTTGATATACTCAATTAGGGGACTTTGTTATACTCGATGAGGGGGCTTTGTTATATTAGATCGGGGGACTTTGTTATACTAGATCAGGGGACTTTGTTATACTCAATGAGGGGACTTTGTTATACTCGTTCAGGGATTTTTATTATACTCGATCAGGGGACTTTGTTATACTCAATCAGGGGACTTTGTTATACTTGATCAGGGGACTTTGTTATACTCGATCAGGGGACTTTGTTATACTCGATCAGGGGACTTTGATATATTAGATCGATTTACTTAAATATCAGGTTCTGAAATACGTGTATGGAAACAAAAAATTAGTAAATAAAGGGAATAAAATAAATATAAGTAAGCCTTTAAGAATTTAATTGAGTTAAATATTAACACAATAAAGAGCCTCGTAGGCTGTCACAACAGTTCTATCGAAACTTTTAAGACACAAGTATTACAAAACATGTTATCAAAATAATAAATAAAACATTGGATTACGTTAACACTGCTAAACATATAAAACTATCGCAAATTCTTCTCGTGAAATATACTGAATTGCCAGATACAACCTAAGCAAATATGATGGACACAAACAGAGACATAAATAGGTACTCACATAGATATACCGTGGTGGCGTAGGAACAACACAAAATAAATTAAGTTTTAGTAACAAGTGACACACAAAGGATGTGGACTGTATGACAAAAGAGGAACGTTGACTCAAGTCAGTTGGTGGGTCTATATATAAGGTCGGTTCCTGCGACCCGCAGTGGGTCAATTTTAACATTGATACAGATGGTCGTTAGAAGACAAAGTCACTGAATTTTGTAATACAAAATAAAAAAGAAATAAGATGGGCTTGAACAAATAATGACAGTAAACCTTAACTGCTTTAGGGTAGGTGACTACAGTCTCTCTGATAGAACTATATCTATTACAGGAATAATATGGAACATGAGACATGTTATATATATAAAAAAAAAGAAAAAAAATACGACACGATTTCAGCAACAACTCGTTCAGGGAACTTTGTTATAATCAACCCAATCAGGACTTTATTATACTAGATCAGGGGGACTTTGTTATAATCAATCAAGGGACTT
>NW_024717787.1:0-16254 GCF_018991925.1 Homarus americanus
GTCACCTCAGTAACGGACGAAGAAACACACCTCAACCACAAGACCATTTTATTCCCCGACGTTTACGTGCATCCCACTCCTCAGGTGAAGCCATAAGTCCTGACCTGAGTGGGTACCTTGATGTACCGAACGCCTTGACATAACGTATATATCAAACTACGGGAACTGTTTACATATAACATAAGGTATTTTCTTAAGCACACACCAAGATAAATGAAACTGAAGGAAGGTCAATTATAATACATTTTAACACTAACTCATAACTCTGAGGAGACGGGCTAAAAATTATAAGCTTTTCGTCCAGTGAAGGTTTTATGTGGAGGGTCGAGGTGGAGAGATGACAGACCACACAGGTCTGATGTAAAGGCTGTCATGTGTGACGAGGTCCACACACACACACACACACACACACACACACACACACACACAGAAATTGAAAAACAAAATTAGCCTTCAAACACCTTTTTAATACACCCTGTAACTCTCTTAATGTAAATAACCGAAATAATGTTATTTATAGGGGAGGTGGTGTGACGTAAGGGGACGTAGGGGAGGGGAGGTCTCTGTGCGCTGGACAGAGGATAGGGGACAGTTGCACCGCCACACTGTTGTGTTAAGTAAGAAATACTCAAGATCTGAATGCTAATACTTACCATTTGGTTGTAGTGTCATTGAGATAAACAACATAACATTATTACAGCCTGTCTGCTATAGTATGTGGACATTAGTCATGCTCTTCATGTCAACTTTGGGATAAACCTGAGCCATGACGAAATGTGCCTAGGCATGAAGAGAAATTGTATTTATGAGTGTTTTTTTTGTTTACGCTATAAAAATATACTATACAATATTAATAGTGAAAATATGTGTGTAATGATCAGAGGTGATGCATTTCCCGTTACGTAAGTGAGATTTGGTAAACAAGTAGAAAATTAGGTGATTGGACAGAAATGCGGCAGGCAAGACTATTGACTTTGTCTCACAATCCTAGGCACCACGCCACCACCACACCACACTCCATAAAGCCTGGCACTATAACACCTTAGACTTTGCTTGAGGATAAATAAAGTGGTAGATTTTTCCTTTTTCAGCATTACATTGTCACTGCAGGACAGGTATTATTTACTCCACGTTAGGTGAATGAAAAGCGTCCATACTACACTAATTATCTATGTCAACGTTGCCGGGCACATGTATGGAGACAAATTTTATCATTGTGGTCCCAGGCTACTGTGTGCACCTCAAGTCTCACCGAGTAACTTAGAGGCTTCAGATTCACGTTCAGATACTCGCGGGGGTTCACACCTCACGGAAAGAATGGATTGACAACGCTGAGTGTACTAGTCGGAAATGTCCCCAACTGTACATAAAAAAATGAGATACTTTGGTTATATAATTAGGGACGAGGGGATAATAACAGAAATATTAATGGACAAAGTTGAGGGTAAAAGGCCAGGGGAAGGCAACGACTGGGGTGGATGATGAAATTAAAACCTTGGGGGATTGTTAAAAACAGTCCGAGAAAGTTTAGAGTGGAGGACTGTGGTCGCCAACCCTCACATATATGGGGACGGTACTCTTGATTGACTGAGGTTAGGTTCTTGATCATTTTTTTTATTTGGTAAAAATTTATTTCCTCCGCCATTTTTGGGATGTTCTTAATTAAACTGAAGAAGTTTTCTTCTATTGGAATGTTTCCTAACTTGGCTCCTTAACCAGGGCATCCGTTCTTAAAAATTACTCCTAACATTTCTGTGATAATTAAATTAGGTTAGGTTTAATTTCGTCAGCGTTTTGCGTGTTTTACCTCACGATTTCCCTTTACCTCAAAGCCCTGCCCACTCTGTGCGATAAAAATAAAATTTTCAAGTGAAAATCGAAAAATATAAATTTCCGACGAAAATCCAATAAAGTGACCATTTTCGAATCTTTACCAAGTAAGGTTAGGTTAGGTTCGGTTATATTAGGTAATGTTAGATTAGGTAGGTTTAGTTGGTTGGTTTAGTTTGTTTTAATGTAAGTGTATGATACTGCAGGTACCATGGTGCTAAAGACTGCGATAATGGTCTTAACAATTATTAAAATTAATTATTCATGACAAATTTCTGACAACAATGTAGGTTCTGGTCTAACCATGACTAAACTGATAATGACGATAAGCAAAACCACCCAACCAAATTCAACTTTAAAATATCTCAAAATCTTTAGGTTTGGTTTAATTGGTTCGTTTTGTCTGTTGTCATTAAGGCCGCGCCCAAAAACACATCGTTGCCAAAAATATGCACTAATGACTGTTTGCACTTACGGTATGACTAAGTGGTACAGGTGCTGGTGGTGGGTGGTCAGGTCCTCAGTGACTCGAGAGACTTGTCATTCATGTTTTTTACTTCTCTTAAAGTGGGTTTGTGCCTATAATCCCCTTGCCAGGTTAGTGTCCTCGTCAGTCAGTTCGAAGGCAGGGAAAAATTACTTCTCTTGTGAATGTGGATCACATAAGCCTGGCGAGTTGTTAAGGTCAATATGGATACAACATAGTGAGAGTTAAGCTTTTTGTAGGTATACAAGGTAATGTGACCAATACTACACTCGACCACCTTTACTTCCCCAACAGCAAAGTTAGGAAAACACATCCACAACTGGGTGAACTAACTCTGCTGTATGTGATTCTTACACTTCACAAGGCTTATTATCTAAGTCCTGGGTGTCCATGACATCAAACCCTGGAACAATTTTACTATTTCAAGGATACTTGATTTCTACAGTTGAATCAGTGAACCTCTAACTCATTTACCACTGAAGGCCATAGTTTGCACCACAACACTATTACCTGTAGCTTGTGTAACGTCTGGCTAGGACTCGGGGTTCAGTGATGGTGTGATAAATATTATAATTTATCCAGAAGCCTCGTGCAGCGTCGAGATCACCACCTTCACCAGCATTTAACATGCCATTAAGAGGCTTTGGCGTGTTAAACTTCTTCAAATGTGCAATGATCCCTTGATTCATTGACTATAACATACCAGGGGCGTTAGAGGTAGACACTGCGGGCTGATGTCATGGTCAGGTGAACTTTCTCTTACAGACTTGGTGCATTATCTTCCCTTAAAGAGCACCGCTTTGTCGACAGTTTTTTATATACATCTTGTTATTTGGAATGCAACTGTTTCTGAACCGCTGATAAAAAACATTCCATTTATTTTGTACTGTTCATTTCTAATTAAAAGGACGAATGATTACTTCGCTCTACCCAAACAACCGAATCAGAGCCCAGACGACTATCCTTTTCCTAAGTTTTTCAACCATTTTTAGTCTAAACTCTACTGTATATCAGAGCACTGTCGTCTCTTCTTGGCGTTCTCATAAAAACTTTAATCCTTTTTAGTCACACGCTAAGGCACTGTTGTTCATGTTAACTTACACTTTAAATCCTTTCCCCAGTTGACAACAACACGTCCACCGGCAGCCATTTAAACTCCGCTTAAAAAGATCCCACTTTTCTAATATTACCGAACCGATATATAAGATAGTACTACGTAACAATATATAAATTCGTTAATTAATTTATAATAGCAGATATCACAACCGATTTAGGCTTTTATCTATTATGAAATAATACTAAATTAAAACAAAATGAAAGTTATTAATATGATGGCGGCTGGTCGGTAGTCAGTGGGCGGGGCTGAACACTCAAACTGAGTGGCGTAGGAAAAAACAAAATTTTTAGTAATTCTTTGGTGGCGTAACAATAGTCGATGTACTAGGGCTTAATAATAATAATAATAATAATAATAATAATAATAATAAAAATAATAATAATATAAATAATAATAATAATAATAATAATAATAATAATAATAATAATAATAATAATAATAATACATCGACAAATCATTTTTCTTTTTCGTTTGCTGTATTTTTTCATGAGTTTTAAGTTTTAAATTTTTTATATTATTCTATTATAAATTACGTTACGTTACGTTACATTACGTAACGTTACGTTACATTATGTTAGGTTTGGTAACAGTACATAGATTAATAGTTAAATCTAATCCCATACAGCTTGCATTTTGTTAACTTGACTGTATGGGATCAACGAAGATTAGTCCAGCTATTTCACCTTAAGATTAACCACCCTAATTATAATCTAACCTAACCTAACCTAATCTAATCTAAACTAACCCAACCCAACTTAATCTCCCCAAAAAAGTGTTAGAGGTTAATCTTAGGGTAAAATAAACTGCAGGGACTAATCTTCAGGTGAGCCGTACGTGTTCGTATCTGTGGTGTAATGGTCAAGCAAGCTCGCCTCGCAAGCGAGCGGACCTGGGTTCGATCCCCCGGCATGGTTAAACTATGGGCAAGGTTCTTTAAGCATTTGCCTCTGTCTACCCCAGTTTCTGTACTAATTTTCCTCGGCACTCCCTGATTCCTCTCTCTTACCAACACGTTCTTCGTTTTCTTCTATTTTCTTCTTCTTTTCTACTTATTTTCTTCTTTGTCTGTTCTTATTACAATTTATTCCTCCTCCTACACCACCACCTTCTTTCCCATTTCCTTCTTCACCTCCTCCTCCTTCTCCACTTCCGCCACCCTGGATCAGACACCACCACACTTGACACAACATCAGCACCACCACCACACCTAACAATACCACCACCACCACAATTAACACATCACCATACCTAACATACTACACACAATACTACCAACACCACACACAACACCACTACCACACCATCACCACACCTAACACATCACACCTAACACACCACACCACCACCACACCTAACACACCACACCACCACCACACCTAACAACACCACCACCACAACTAAGACAAACCTGCAGACCAACGCCTCAGCCATACCTGTGGTTTAACCGACACTTGAAGTCTGCTCGAGTTGACAACAGAAATATGGCGACAACAACATAACACTGACAGGAAGACTTTCTTAACCGAGCGACTAGACAAACAAGGTACCTACGTGGTAAACAAGATTCGAATATATACACTGAACATTAAAACAAACAAGGTAAACAGTATTAGTCAAAGCAAGAGAAACTAGTAAGAAATAAACAACATATGCAAACAATTTCGACAAAATATTATAACATAGCACAAGAAACAAGTTAAACAAAGTACAAAATAAATTACTAGATAAAAATAGTAATAATAAAACAAGGTGTAAGGCAAACAAGACACACGTTAACAGGAAAATAAAACCACATATACAAGACAGGATGTAAACAAAAAGCGCATCAAACAGAGCAGGAGATCAAATGTGAACTATGCAGGATATTAAGCAATAACTGAAAATGGAAATAAAGTAAACAAGACAAAAGACAAATTACGAGTTAAACAAGAAACTCGTCAAACAAAGGCTGGGACAAAACAAAAAAACGACTGAAACAATACCTGAGATAAATAAGACACGAATTAAACAATGGCTGGGACAACCAAAACCCAAGTGAGGCCGTGGAGGCGGGCCGGGGAGGTAGGTGGTGGTGGTTCAGGTGTTATTAAGGTGCGACGTTAATTGTCCCGTGAAGGATGTACGATGAATTACGACTACAGTACCACATCCTCCCCCACGGTGGCCTCCACCGTCACCCTGCAGTCCACCATGCACCTGATGCTGCTGCACCTACAGGATCACTTCCCCCATAGTCCACCATCACCACCTGCTGCCACTGCACCTACGGGATCAACTCCCCCACAGTCCACTACCACCACCTGCTGCTGCTGCTGTTGTTGCTGCTGCGGCTGCTGCTGCACCTACAGGATCAACTCCCCCACAGTCCACCATCACCACCTGCTGCCACTGCACCAACAAGATCACCTCCCCCACAGTCCACCATCACCACCTGCTGCTGCTGCACCTACAGCTTCAACTCCCCCACAGTCCTCCACCACCGCCACCACCTGCTGCTGCTCCTGCTGCACCTACAGGATCAACTACCCCACAGCCCACCACCACCCCTTGCTGCTGTTGCTGCACCTACAGGATCACCTCCCCGACACTCCACCATCACCACCAGCTGCCACTGCACCTACAGGATCACCTCCCCCACACTCCACCACCACCACCTGCTGCTTCTGCACTTACAGGATCGACTCCCCCACACTCCACCATCACCACAACCTGTTGCCACTGCACCTACAGGATCACCTCCCCCTCAGTCAACCATCACCACCTGCTGCCACTACACTTACAGGATCAACTCCCCCACAGTCCACCATCACCACCTGCTGCTGCTGCACCTACAGGATCACCTCCCCCTCTGTCCACAATCACCACCCGCTGCCACTACACCTACAGGATCACCTCCCCCATAGTCCACCATCACCACCAGCTGCCACTGCACCTACAGGATCAACTACCCCACAGTCCACCATCACCACCTGCTGCTGCTGCACCTACAGCTTCAACTCCCCCACAATCCACCACCACCACCTGCTGCTGCTGCACCTACAAAATCACCTTCCCCACAGTCCACCATCACCACAACCTGTTGCCACTGCACCTACAGGATCACCTCCACCTCAGTCCACCATCACCACCTGCTGCCACTACACTTACATGATCAACTCCCCCACAGTCCACCATCACCATATGAATCGGCTGCTTGTCCAATTAACCAGTCCGTTCACACATATTTATATTTGGGTTTTAAGTAACGAAACCCAAACGGTAGTTCCTTTGTTTTATTATAAAAGGTTGTATATATAATTCCTGAGTGTATATCAACCGTAAGTCTCACTGTCTAGGAGTGAATGAGAAAGGGGCGGCGTTTATGTATGATAAACGTTAGGTCACGTCCTTACAATATGAGTTGAGATGAGCTACTGAAGCTTAGGGGCATCGCAGTGCGTGCTATCAGAAATGCTGAGCTATGGGTCTCGCCCTCTTGGGTGAGTTGCCCGCTCACGTGTCCATCTCATGTCTTACTCATAGACAGTGGAAAGTTACAGGGTGGTGAATCTGAATATAATATCAGATGTATTGACCCATTTATATAATACGTTCTGTTGATGAGACAGGGGCCTATTACATCGCTCGGTCACCTACCAGCCGAGCTCCGTGAGGCCTAAATAACTCACAGAGTACAGTACATCCTAGACAACCCTAACCATGTTATAAACAGATATGTAGACACTAAGCTGGGGAAATTACTGTAGGGGGTATTCTCTACTACAGGGGACCTAGACTTTTGTGTCGTACGGGTTAGTATGTTATGAACAATGTTGAATTTGGATGATACTGCCCGGTAATAACAGAACTGGAACATTATTGCCAGAATTAACAGAATGGAGGGAATCGTAAGACTTGGTAGTGCAAATTCCCGTGACAGGTAAAATGGCAAGTTATTATTCAAATCAGCAAAATGTGTCTCGTTCAAGAAAGCTAACACTTTTAATTTCTCTGATACTATTTGAATATCCTTGATAGTGAAATTCATTACAGGAAGTGGAATTAAAGCAGACTTGAGTTTTCGATTTAACGTAAAATGCTGATGAGTAGGCAAGGTCCGTAATGTACTACAAGTGATTTCACAGTAATCAGGAGCCTTGTAATGCCCTTTCACAACTAGCTGCTTAACATCATTTTGGCATTTTAAAATTACAGTAGTGAGATTTGGAAAGAACAAATACTGCACATTGTGAAGGTGAGCGTGGAACACAGTCTTTAGACTAACTGGCCTATAACTGCATTGCGCTAACGCTGTGCGTACATTTGGTTGTATGACTGCCAATTCACATATTCCCTCTGCAGCAGGAATAAATGCAAACATGTAGGCTGGACATACGTGTAGGTGTAGATAAGACGACGTTCACAAACTAGGGGAAGGGTTCTAAATGCCATGCATTAAACTCATGTTGCCCTCGCATAGGAATGTGGATCAGAATTGCATTGTGCGTGAGGGTTGACTCCAACAGTGGGTAATAATATTGAACCTCATTGTCATTGAAAATCGGAGTTAAATGATACTGCAACTTGGCTATTTTTAAAGCTTCAAGAAGCGTCTGCACAGGCACAAGCTTCGCGTCCACACGTCCTATCCCGGCATCTACAATGCTGTCTATTAGTTCATTTTTAGAGGTTATAATTTTATGAACTGAAATTTCAGCAGCATGCAAATATTCTGTGAAGTAAAGGAGCCATTCTAACGTCGGAATTGCTTTCTGTAACCTAGTAACAATCCTCGAAACTTGGTTAGACTCCATTATGATTGCATTAACCTTTGATTCTAGAGCAGTAATCGCGTGAAAGGTTTGAGAAATAACACGATTCTGTTGAGATACAGCTTGAACGACAACGTCCATGAAACTATTGTCGAATTCATCGAAGCTGAGCTGAGACCATGAAGAATGTCCAATGCTGATTGTAGTTGGCCGTCGACGTTTTCCATCTGACGCGAAAGTACGAGTTAACTTCTACTCGCAGAACATAGTTTCATACAATAGTCATTTGGGACATTTTGCTTCTGAACAGTCTGTAAGGATGTATCAATCACATTATCATCAACTGGAGGTAAGACATTTATCTGGGTCTTCTTCAGACGATCCGCGTGCACGACATCTGCGATCTGCGCATTAGGCTTCCATATTTTGAATTTGTTGCCTGCTTCTTTTGAGATTATGCGGAATGGACCAGAAAATTTCGCTGAAAGTTTGGAGTTCCTTTCAGGTTCCTGTAACATAACAGCGTCCCCAACGTTCAGTGCGATAGGTTTAGCATGTTTATGTTGTTTGATGATCATTTCGGCGCGTGACGCCGCTAGCTGTGATCGTACTTGGTTATGAATTTCTGTAAAGACATGAATTTGTTTTGCCGCAAAATCATCCGTATTATATACCGGGTATGGCGCCTCTGTAAGGATGTCGTAAGGCAGACGTTTATCTGTACCATAGACAATATAGTAGGTGTTTTGCCCGTAGAGCTATTAACTGACCCATTAATCGACGCTGCAACCTGCGGTAACCAATCCTCCCATGCGTATTGAAAACCACTAACAATTGGACGCAGTATTTCTAGGATTTTACGATTGGTTCTTTCAACAAGGCCATTAGCCTGTGGATGATAAGCTGTTACAAAAGTTTGTTTAATTCCATATTGTGCACATATATGCTCTATTAGCTCATTCTTGAACTCTGTTCCATTGTCAGAGAGTAGAACTTTAGGCGTAGTATATGGACATATGAGATTCATCACTAATGCATAGGCTACTGCTTCGGCCGTTTTGCTTTTTAGTGGGACCAAGACCACGAACCTGGAAAAATGATCCACACACACTAAGACGTATCCTGATCCCTGATGACTCATTGGGAGTTGTAACACATCAACAGCGACTGTGTCAAACGGACGGTCTGGTGTAGGATATTGTAGAATCGGGGCAGGTGATCCTGTTGATCCTTTATGTTGAGCACATGCCAAACAATTAGCTATGTGTAATTCTATGTCTTTCTTCATAGTGTTCCAGAAATACTTCTTTCGTAAATCCGCTAAGCATTTATCACGACCTTGGTGACCTGCTTGTGGGACATCGTGGAACAATGTCATTACTGCTTTGCGCAACGTGTCAGGTACGACTATTTGAGACACATTACCCTCAGGAGATTTTCTCGTCCTATGGAGTATGTTATGTCGTAATTCAAACTGACTTAAGGGAAGAAATAACTTGGGGAGTTTAACATCCTCGCCCGATTCGAGAGCAAAAATAACAGCTGACCAATATGGGTCGCGTCGTTGCTCATCTTCCAGCTGCGAAAGAGTGAATGTTGATACAGGCATAACTGGTGCTATATTTCTTGACAGAGCGTCGGCGACAACATTCGCCCTCCCAGGTAAATACCTAAATTCGGGGTCAAACTCTTGAATTGTCAGATACCAGCGTGCTAATCTGCCTGATAAGTTTCTGCCATGGAACAGTTCGGTGACTGCCGCATGATCAGTAAAAACAGTTATCTTGTAGCCAAAGATAATGTCTTTGAACTTCTTAAGTGCCCACACAACGGCTAACGTTTCTAAATGCGTCACCGAATAACGTGTTTCAGCATCGATTAGTTTGCGACTTGCAAATGCTATCACTCTAAACTTCCCACGCGTGTCCTCTTGCATGAGCACTGCTCCGACTCCAATTCCGGGAGCGTCAGTACAGAGAGTGAAAGGTTGAGTGTAGTCTGGGAATGCTAGAACCGGGGCATTGGTTAGCGCTGTCTTCAATGCCGTAATACTTTCCTCGTGTTCAGCATCCTATATAAACACTGCATCTTTTTTTTGAGCAACCTCGTTCGGGGCGATGCTAATGTTGCATAGTCCTTGATAAAGGAACGATTATAACCAGATAATCCGAGAAGGCTACGCACATGATCATTTGAGGTAGGACGCGGGAACTGAGATACAGCTTTGACTTTATCATTAACTGTGTGTATGCCCTCACCGTCGACTACATGACCAAGGAAATGGATTCTGGATTTTAAAAACTCGCACTTTGAGAGTTTTATTTTGAGGCCTGCTGTGGAAAGTTTGGCCAAAACTTCACGCAGTTTAATTAGATGGGAATCGACGTCCTTACTGACTACTATTAGATCATCCAAATAAGCGCAGACTGTGTTACCAATTAGTCCGGCAAACAGGGTGTTGATCATTCTTTGAAATGTTAGTGGGGCATTTCTGAGACCAAATGGCATTCGTAGAAACTCAAAGTGGCCTAGAGGCGTGCTAAATGCCGTGATTTCTCGTGATTTTTCATCGAGTGGTATTTGCCAATACCCACTAAGCAAATCTAAGTTGCTAAATACCGCATTATCCTTGCCTAAGGATTGCAATATGTCACTCAAGATAGGCATTGGGTACCTATCAGGGATTGTTTGATCATTTACGCGCCTGAAATCTATGACAGGGCGCCATCCACCATCCTTTTTCGGGACGAGGAATAATGGGCTATTAAAGGGGGATTTTGAGTGTCTAATGACATTCTCATCTAACATACCCTGTACCATATCTTGCACTACAGCGCGCTGGCTATGAGGTAGTCTATAAGCTGGTACGTAAATAGGGTTGGTTCCTTCCTTTAACGCTATATGATGGGATGTTAAATCTGTCTGACCCAGCGTTTCCCCTGGCAAGGCTACTATATTTCTGTAGTCGGCAAGCAGCTCTAAAAGGCGTGTCTTGCCCTGAGGATGATCGATCACCTTAACATGTGGCGCTATTTGATCTATCCTGGCCAGTCGAGTCTGTTGGCAATTCGCAACAATACCTCGAATTAGGAATTTATTTGGTTGCACTTCGACATTGTTGTGATATCTAGAAAATCACACAAATAACATCCTTTATTTAAGATTCGTGATATTGTGAAATTGCTGCCGCAATCCCGTAGACTTGTGTGTGTGTGTCTCACAGCAGACACAGCTGATTCCAAGGTCCGGTGACTGGGTCAATGTTCACAAAATCCTGAGTACAGCAAACCGCCGCTAATGGTCACACAACGTCATCCACAACACCATACCTCAGAATGCAGAGACCATCTCTCAGACCGGATGTGTCATCATCACTAGGGTGGGTGCTGGGTGCTGGTAACTGGGGGTTGTTCACGCCATACGAAAGAATTTTGTTGACAGGATGTTGATTGATGAGTAGTCACAACAACTGCAGTCACGTCCTGTCACACCCTGGGCAGTGAACGAATCATTTGCAGAAACTAATGTTCACTTCAGCTCACAGGATTGTTGCGTTGGTGAATTCCTCATTCTGGTAATGGAGAGTACTCTTCAAAATTGCAGGTACTATCTTCCAACTCTTGCTGCTGTAATCACGCTGGGAAGGTGTGTGGTTGAGGTCGAGAGGTATCTCTGACGCATGATCCGCCTTCCTCTTAATAGGATTGGTAGACAACACTTTCGTCCTAGCGGTGAGCATAGGTTCAGAATGACTCATTGCTGTGTAGGAAACACCTTTAAACGTAACACTATTATTACGTGGATGAACTTCTATCATGTTCTTTCGAAGAGTTGGTAGACCAAGTAACCCGTCAGCTGGCAAATTGAACTGCTGAACTATATAAAAGTCCGCATAGAAGGGCGTACCACGTCTTGAGAATCTGAGTGGTAACGTCACTATTCCTTTGATGCTCAGCTGAGTACCTGAAACTCCTTCGAGCTCAGCGTTACTAGGCCTCCATTTGAAGTTGCGGTGAGGGAATTTACGTTGTAACTCGTGATATGATGTCAAGGCCAATACATTAGCGCAAGCACCTGTGTCTATATCAAGAGCCAATCTGGTATTATCCACTCTCACCGGCACTGACAACACTTCCACTTTTCTAAGCGCCGCTATTAATGAGGCCGCTATAGAAGTGCTGTGAGGAGGGGTTGGGATTACCCTATCTATCCCTCTCCGTGCTGTGGTGTGCTCTGGTTTTCCCCAGATGACTTGTCCTGGGGACGTTTCTGCTTGCGCCTATACGACACCTCCGTTTCACTCAGGTCCACTCCCCTAGCCTTTATTAGTATATCGCACTCATGTGAACTATGAGATGTCGATTTATGAAGAGCGCACCATTTGCGCGCTGTCTGGGTAGGAGGTGCTGCTTTGGCTACCTCACTGTTTGACCTTGAGAATGGCTTTGCACCGGGTGTGGACTTAAAATTTGCACTATTACCTCGGAGCTGAAAACAATCTTCCATTACGTGGCCACATTTATTACAATGTGCGCACCGTAACGATGTTTTCTGTTTATATGTTAGGCGGGGAGGAGTAATCGAAGCTAAGTGTGTAGCATAAGGAGTCTGAGAGTGAGGCATCTGTGGCATCTGAGACGGCTGGGGTTGTGGTGACGTCACTGAGGGCTGCGCCAGTAAGGGGCCCGTAGCCTGGGGACAGAGCTTGTTTGCGTATTCCACCATATCCAAGGGTGGTTCATACTGTACTTCCTGTGCCCGGCTATACAAGGGAACACGGACGGAAAGAAGAAAACTTATTAGTTCTATCAATGTTTCCACATTGTCCGGTGGCATATCACCCCGTGAGTTGTACCAGCCTAGTTGGCCCTGCTGTGACCTACCCCCAAAAATCCCAATTAGCGTTCGCTTGAACTTTTCATAGTCAGGGCTTTGTAAACCAAACGCATTTAAACGACTGCCTGCATAGGAACCCTGCGTTATATGGGAACGTACATATGCTTTCTTTTCTTCGTCAGTCGTTATGTGACTATTGCGCATGCTATCTTCACATGCACGAATAAAATGTACGACCCTATAATCGTCTTGTCCCGTGAAATTTCGAACTTAATCGCCGCGCTGCATGATATTAATAACATTATCAGCTTTAGGTGTGGTAGTAGTACTGGTGTGAGGGTTAGAAAACGCCATTGTAGTGTTAGTATTAAGCAAGTTAGTATTCTTACTCTTACAGAAGGCTGGGTTAATAAGGTTGTTACCGATTTAGCAGCAGACACACTATCACCTGTAACAGGGGTAACTGCTTTAGTATACTTAGGTGAGGTACTATAGTGATTACCAGACCGTAGGGTACGACGGTTTAAGTCGTCAAATGATTCGTCAATAACTTTCTCACTACTTCCTACCGAATCATTTAACTGTGTTCCATACTCAAAATCTATGTCAGTCTGGGCTTGATCATCGATGAGTTGGTTATCAGCAAACAGTTGCGCTAGGCGTTCGATTTCATCTACATTAGACATGGGAAACTTAGAAATTATCTATTAGCCCCCTTGGGTCAATGAATACTTAACAGTAAGTAGATCACTTGCCTCTCATTTACAAGACAAATGAATATGAATTGTAGTTAATTATTAAACTATCAATAAGTAGACAGACACTTACAAACTACTGCAAATTATAGGATTTCAATACATTAATCTTACATTCGACACTTTATCATTGAAATAATCCTATCCGACGAACCTATCGGTGTGAAGATATCTCTCGAACGTGTTCATGTGTGTAGAACTATGTAATTTAAATACCTATTTATACAGAGTAGTACGTCTGTATAGAAAATGTGATCCTTCAAGAGTTCTGAGTGGAGCGGTGGGTGGAGTGAGGGTGGGGCCTCTTCCTAGGATGCGTGCGCTGCTGCTGGTTTCCTTGGCAACGAGAAGACGCTTCTGCTTTGGTGAGAGACGAGTCCACTTGAATTAGGTGAATTCCTCCTCCGGCGATCAGAAAACTGCTGATGATTGGTTATCACACTGGTGGTTGCTGGTTCGCTGGCGAAACTGCCGTGTGCCAAGTCTTCACAGTCCACGTATATATGGAGATCTGTATGATGACACCGGAACTTCGTAATTCGCGCTGACGACACAACAATACTGCCCAAGCTGTTAGTGAAATACCAATTGAAGACCAGGCTACGAAACTTTTTTTTTTCAACACTGCAACACTGTAATGTCTAGGGAATGCTGAGTGGAGTCTATCTCAACCGGCTCAATCTGGATATGTACCAACAGGCTGTAATATATGTATATTACGAATTCTGCACGTATTTGTATGTGACAGAGATAAGGAGCGCTCACTACATATCGTATCAATACGGGATATAGTTTTAAACACTCGGATTATGTAACGCGTCACTGCTGTGTGTTTTCTTGTTTTTCACAAAACACAGACGGATGATACGACTACCAGTTTGAAGAATCCGTACACACCGCTTGCCACCTATATGAATCGGCCGCTTGTCCAATTAACCAGTCCATTCACACATATTTATATTTGGGTTTTAAGTAACGAAACCCAAAGGGTAGTTCCTTTGTTTTATTATAAAAGGTTGTATATATAATTCCTGAGTGTATATCAACCGTAAGTCTCACTGTCTAAGAGTGAATGAGAAAGGGACGGCGTTTATGTATGATAAAAGTTAGGTCACGTCCTTACGATATGAGTTGAGGTGAGCTACTGAAGCTTAGGGGCATCGCAGTGCGTGCTTACAGAAATGCTGAGCTATGGGTCTCGCCCTCTTGGGTGAGTTGCCCGCTCACGTGTCCATCTCATGTCTTACTCATAGACAGTGGAAAGTTACAGGGTGGTGAATCTGAATATAATATCAGATGTATTGACCCATTTATAAAATACGTTCTGTTGATGAGACAGGGGCCTATTACAACCACCAGCTGCTGCTGCACCTACAGGATCACCTCCCCCACAGTCCACCATCACCACCTGCCGCCACTGCACCGACAGGATCAACTCCCCCACAGTCCACTACCACCTGCTGCTGTTGTTGCTGATGCTGCTGCACCTAGGCATCAACTCCCCACACAGTCCACTACCAATTCTGCAGCTGCAAACCAGGATCAACTACCCCACAGTCCACCACCACCTGCTCCTGCACCTACAGGATCAACTCCCCACAGTATACCACCACCAACTGCAGCTGCTGCTGTACCTACAGGATCAACTCCCCCACGTTCCACCACCACCTGCTGCTGTTGCTGTTGCACCTACAGAATCAACTGCCCCACAATCCACTACCACCACCTGCTGCTGCTGCTTATGTTGTTGTTGTTGTTGTTGCTGCTGGTGGTGCAGTTGCTGCACCTACAGGATCAACTCCACCACAGTCCACCACCACCACCTACTGTTGCTCTTGTTGTTGTTGCTGCTGCTGCACTTACAGGATCAACTCCCCCACAGTCCACCATCACCACCTGCTGTCATTGAAAATACAGGATCAACTCACCCACAGTCCACTACCACCACCTACTGCTGCTGCTGCACCCACAGAATCATCCCCCACAGTACACTACCACCACCTGCTGCTGCTCTTGTTGTTGTTGCTGCTGCTGCTGCACCTACAGGATCAAATCACCCACAGTCCACTACCACCAGCTCCTGCTGCTGCTGCTGCTGCTGCTGCTGTTGTTGCTGCTGTTGTTGCTGCTGTTGTTGTTGCAGCACCTACAGGATCAACTCCCCCACAGTCCACCACCACCTCCTGCTGCTGCTGTTGCACCTACAGGATCAACTACCCCCCAATCCACCACCACCACCTGCTGTTGCTGCTGCACATACAGGATCAACTCCCCCACAGTCCACCACTACCTGCTGCTGCACCTACAGGATCAATTCCCCCCCCTAATCCACCACCACCTGCTGCTGCTGCAGTTACAGGTTCAACTCCCCAACAGTTCACCATCACCACCTGCTGCTGCTGCACCTACAGGATCAACTCCCCCACAGTATACCACCACCAACTGCAGCTGCTGCTGCATTTACAGGATCAACTCCCC
>NW_024717788.1:0-87500 GCF_018991925.1 Homarus americanus
AGCCATATATTTCAACACATAATATATGGGGATGGCAGGAAGAAGGAAAATTCGGCCTTGATCCCAGTTTAGAAGCTAAAATGCACGGTGACAGGAGACCTAAGGATGACCTATGGTCAAGATTAATCCCCACCTCGGAAACTGTCAACTTAGGGCGGGATAACCCGGAACGAATTTAATTTTAGCAGCTACTTATGAAGACAATTTGTGCGACAATCAATAATACCCAAAACAGCACATCCTAAAAGAAAATTCAGGTCGATCACGGAACCAACCAGAAATGGATGAATAATAGACTCTTAGATCTTCTGAGGAAAAAATTATATAGAAAAGTTAAGAAAATAATCACTTACCTCAGAACCTAACAAGACAATTACAGCAAGAAATTAGGAAAGCAAGAAATTATGAAATCAAGGTAGCAAGTAGATCGAAAAATAACCCACAAGCTTTTATCAACTGTATAAATCGGGTTAAGTATGGGTCCTTAAAACTCGATAGGAGAAATGACTGATGATGAGTTAGAAATGTATAGTACGTTAAATAGTCATTTTCGCTCCGTATTCACAAATGAAAACCCTGCTGGTTCCAGAAGTTCTTAAGGTATATAACGACCCAGTATAAAATATGTTGATGAATATCCAATATTACTAGTAACGATGTGCTTAAAGTAATTAACAAACTAGGCTATATAAATCGCCTGAATCGGGCCTAGTGCCGGAAGCGACTTGCAAATGGTTGATTTTCAAAAGGGTGATAAATCAATAACGTCAAATTACGTCATTAGTGTTCCGTCAATCATGAAGTTGCGGTCAAATTGTTGCTACAAAATCAAAGCCACCTTGAAACATTCAGCAATTCATTCTTCTCCTTTTGGGTTCTTGAGGGGCATTCTGCATCTCACAAATTTGGCAACTTTTTCTCAAGTATTTGGGCGGTGAGTAATAAGTCATGATATAATTGTTTGATAAACGTTCGATGGTCCTCATGATGACATGAATAGGTGGATCGGTATTAAATAGATTAGGTCTTGGTTAACTGTTGGGCTCAAAGTCATCACAAATGGTTAAAGTCAGACTGAGGTGCGGTCAGCGGGTTCCCCGAAGAGGATCTGTAATTGGGCCTCTGTGTTATATTCATTAATGATCTTGATTTAGGCATAACTAGTAGGATTAGTAAATTTGCAGATGATACCAAAATGGGGAGAGTGATAAATTCAGACAGTGACCTTGAACACCTTCAAAGAGATCTAGATACCTTACATGAGTGGTCAGTAGACTGGCAAATGAATTTTAATACTGATAAATGCAAGGTACTACAGATAGGGAAGACGAATACAAACGTTAAGTATAAACTAGATAACACGGAAATAGAAAACTCAGTTTGTGAGAAAGATCTAGGTGTATTTGTTAGCAACGACTTGAAACCTAGAAAACAATGTATTAGCGTTCGCAACAAGGCAAACAGGATTCTTGGGTTCATATCTAGGTCTGTGAGTAACAGAACTGCTGACGTTATCTTGAAACTTTACCTAGCATTAGTGAGGCCACACATGGATTATGCGGTTCAGTTCTGGTGTCCTTATTATAGAATGGACATAGATTCTTTGGAGAGAGTACAAAGAAGAATGACAAAAATGATCCATAATATTAGAAACCTTCCATATGAAGAAAGACTGAAAAGCTTAGGCTTACATTCATTAGAGAGGCGTAGAGTTAGGGGAGATATGATAGAGGTGTACACGTGGGTAAGTGGGATTAACAAGGGTAAAATGGAAGATGTTCTGAAGCTCAGTAATAACGAAATAACTAGAACAAATGGCTTTAAATTAGATAAATTCCGATTCAGATAGGATATAGGCAAGCACTGGTTTGGTAATAGAGTTGTGGATATGTGGAATAGGCTACCGAGTGCTATAGTAGGATCGGGGACGCTAGGGCGCTTCAAGACGAAGTTGGATAGGCACATGGAAGTGCTGGGATGGGTGTGAAAGGGATCTGCCCTGTATGGGCCAGTCGGCCTCCTGCAGTATCCCACTTTCTTATGTTCTTATGTTCTTATGTTCTTAAAAATTTACGACACATTGAACCACAACCAAACCTATTCCAACAAAAACTTTTCATAGGTATTCCACGAGTTTCCTTCCTACGACATTATTATTTGTTCTTTACTTACACTGTACGCATCACATAACAGTAGTATTAAATCATTACCGTTAAAAATCCTGAAACACAAAATCATTAACGTCTTGGGAAACGTTTCTTTGTCAGTATGATTAGTTTGTTAACATAAAGGTCAAAGGATCACACTCGCTTCTTCTTGATTTATTGAAGGTATGCATCTATTCCTACACACACACACACACACACACACACACACACACACACACACACACACACACACACACACACACACACACACACACACACACACACACACACACACACACACACACACACACACACACACACACACACACACACACACACACACACACACACACACACACACACACACACACACACACACACACACACACACACACACACACACACACAGTGCATGTAACTTTCCTAAACTATGTAATTTCATTGACGCATCTTTAACTCATCCGTCCTTCACCTTTCCCTGGGTAACTATAAAGGGTGAATCGCTTCTGTATTACTCACCTCTGCTACTCACTCTGCTACTGTGTATCCGGTACATGAAATGGCTGACCTTTCGTTAACAAGTAAAGAAGAAATACGTTTCATATTCTTACAATTACACTGATGACTCATATTAGCTCATTCGTCATTTTCTTCATTATCCAAACTTGACAGCTTCGTGGTAGTGGTCTTTTCAGTTTCCGTTCCAAGACGATTTAGTTTATTTTCGGGGCAACTCTTGCGTCTAATGTGATAACAAAGAAAATGAGACTTGTGGGGTAACTGTCTCTCTGCCAAGACTTAAGTAACTCTTTAACTGTCATAACCGAGTGGCCTTCACCTGTCGTTACTGACGTGGTTGTTACCTGTCGTTACTGACGTGGTTGTTACCAGTCGTTACTGAGGTGGTTGTTACTGTCGTTACGGAGGTGGTTGTTACCTGTCATTACGGAGGTGGCTGTTACCTGTTATTACTGAAATAACCGTTACCTGTCATTACTGAAGTAACAATTGTCATTACAGAACTAACTGTTACATGTCATTACTGAAGTAACTCACCTGTCATTACTGAAGTAACTCACCTGTCATTACGGAAGTAACTGTTACCTGTCATTGAGGAAGTAAATGCTACCTGTCATTACTGAAGTAACTGTTACCTATCATTACGGAAGTACGTGTTACCTGTCATTACTGAAGTAACTGTCGGCTAAGTCAGTTAAGGTGGAGTGTGTTATGAACGAAGAGGGAAAATTCACAATTTGTGATAGATGCAGCTGCTCCTGGAGCTATGTGGTAACACTTTCGTTAAAATCTCATAATTGAACTAATGTGTCATATAGATACCAAACTCAGGTGGTAATGAGATGATTGACTAGAGTATCTCTCTTGGGGGAGCGAGGTGGGTGACGTACCACACAGAGGGTAATGAAGGTAGTATAGCGAGGGTGAGCCACTAACATAACACATCCACGCGAAATGAAGCCTCAGCGTAGGGACGGCCGGAGGTTACAGTAGTTGTGACAAAACAATACTAAGCATCCGTTACGTCCATTGGTTAGAGGGTGAAAAAGACATTAACATCAGAGTACCTCTTTTCTCATAACAAACTAGAGAAGGTGCGGCCAGAGGATTCCACTGTGGTATAAATATAAATGAACATCGGCCGCCACTGGGTCGACTGTCCTCACTCACCACTGACTGTGTGGGTGTGATACACTGTTCATTTTCCATCTTATTCGTTATGGCACTAAATCTTTTCTTGTGAATTAATTTCAGGTCAGCCACCAAACGTTGCACTGTTTTCTTGAAGAGGAAGTAATACGTGGATGTGTGTTTCTAAATAAAGAAAACAAAAAGGTGACGAGTTCTCCTGTACAGTAGTGTTGAGTTCTCCTATAGTGTTGAAGCCTTTTATTAATACTTTGCATTCATTGATTATTCTTAAAGACAGAATAAAGGTCATAGTATATTTCTGTGTAACCTAACCTAACCTACTTTAGGAACAATTTGGCAATCTTACGATGGTAAACGAAATAATAAATAAAACAAAAAAATTTACCAGTTGGTTTTTAAAGGTTCTGTAGACGATTATCCATATTTAATGGTTAACCACACACACACACCACCTGAGATCCCTAGCCCGAGAATTGCTGTTCGACACCACAACCGCATCCAGCCCATACGTGTACAAACTGATCGCTATAAGAACAGCCCAGTCCCAACCATTGTAAAAATTATCAATAACTTGTAATAAACTAGTGTATTCACTCCCAGTAAATACTGCGTCTTGCACTGTCACTCTGTTGAAATACACTGTACAGTAGTTTGAGCTTTTCCCCATCTAGTTATTATATATCTTATTTGTATCACTTATGTTACTTGTATATTATTTGTAATTATTATTACACAAAGAGAGAGAAAACCTATTTAGACCTCAGTGTATAATCATGGTGGAGATTTTCAGCAACAGATACATGAACTCCTGACCACACACCACCTGCAAGGGATCCTTGACTGAGAGACGCATCACACTGTGCACCAGACGTTGCAATAGATAACACAACACTACCCTTTTTTTTGAGCAGGTTGAGTGGGACGTACAGTTGAACGAATACTACCATTAAGCTTCTAGGAATCAAGTTCAGCTTAGTTTCCTCGTTTCTTTACGCCAGCAGTGACGACGGCGAAGAACAAGGAGTTCCTCCCCACATAAAAGGAGTGGACGGGAAGCGGGTTGTTCAGTCTTGTTGTCGGCGCCACCAGGAGCAGTCGTGTCCCTTGAGCTTGTCCCTCACTGTCTTCTCAGGTGAGTTGTTTCCTCTTTCGTTTAAGTCATTAACTCATCGTCCTCGCCGGCGTGTTTCCATTCTCCCATTGTCCTCGTTGGCAGTTGTCATTGGGAAGTTTGAAGTGAAAATTACATTTTTAGATATCGTGAGACGTAAATATGCTAATGTCATTGAGATGTGTGACTTTATGGTTGAAATGTTTATTTTTTTTTGCACGTATGTTTCTACATCTTTGGGACTGTGTGTAAAGCGCTTGTTGTGTGGAAACGGCTCAGGCTAATATCTGCCTTCCGACTTGACAGAAAGTCTCTACCATAAGCGAAGAGCAATAGAATAGAAGGTAACAATACTCACTTCCTACTGCGCATGGCGTGTTTTGCCAGGTCATTAGAGGTTGACCTTCACACACACACACACAGGATTATATTATGGTGATTTTTACGACTTCCACATTCTCATGAGCACCTCCCTGGCACACCCTGGGGGCAATTCCTAGTGTGTGAGTAATGACCAATATACAGTCATCCACAAAAGTCCTGTCGCCTCTCTTTCTGAACCACGAACCCCGAGATCCAGACTCGTGAATCCGAAGCATATATGGACAGAATAATACATCGGTGTACATTGCGCTTCGGGTTCACAAGTTTGAATCTCGGGGTTCGTGGTTCAGGAGTAGAAGCGACAAGACTTTCGTGGTTAAATACACATTTTACCTAACACAACCCAACACCACAGATCCATCATACATACATAAGATGCCGAAAAAAAATGATCAGGAAACAAAAGAAAAAATAGTGTATACAAAAAATAGATTAGTGATTTATGGAGTTTATATCAGAGGTGTGTGTGTGTATGTTTTGAATTCCTGTCATAAATTGCCTTCAGTCACAATAGCGGGGTAATTTATCAGATTCAGGAAGCGTATCAAAGGCTTTCTAGAACGGAAACTGAAGGTATTCGTAGTGATAAACTGAGCACTCACTGGGAAAGCACCAAACTGGGAGTGGGGGGAGGGGGATGAGATAGATTGGGGGTAAAGAAGGCACTTACAACTACTTTGGGATGCCCTGTATGTGGTTGGTGTGTTTGATGGGGGTAGTTCAGGAGGCGTAGCAGTAGGAAACAAATAACCTGATGTGTTATGGATGACGCTAAGTATTATATGCATCAGAACTTGTTTGTGACGTCAAAAAGATCTCTCCAGGTTTTCTAAGTATTGTCAAGATATTTCCATAAGAGTCAAGTGTGTGTGAGAGAGAGAGAGGAGTACAATATGACGCAATATGTAATTACCTTCCGGTGTTGCTTACGTACAGTACAGTAATATTTTAAGTCAAGCAGTAGTAAACAGGACAACCAGGCAGGTATTTAGTGCATAAGTCACCACTTCTTGTATACGAACACACTTCATTTCCTTTCATTAATATTCCCTCCTTGACTGTTTAATATCATACAATAAATACTTTAATTCTAACTAACAAAATCAAAGAGTAAAAAAAGAAACAGATTTTTTTTCTACATAAAAAACAATAACTTTGTGGTGGAAAATATTCATAACAAGATGACATTTACCCTCAGGTTTCGTCGTCACTAGGACCTGCCACTACCCCCTCTCTCTCTCCTACCATGGTGAGGATGGCTGCTACCCTCAAGACGTGTATGGTGTACTGGTTGGTGCTGCTGTTTGCTGCTGTCTGCTCTGCGATGCCTGGTAAGAGTTTTATTATAGGTTTCATAGATCGTTGACAATTTATTTCTGATTTTCAGGACATTTACCGACTTTCCAGGAATTTTTCAGTGTTATTTTCCGATTTGTTCAAGTTTATTCTGTGTTTACATGACATTTCCTGTATTTTCTCAATTTATTCATGATCTTCCAGACGTGCAAACAAAGCTATATATTATCTGTCTATCGGATATTCAAAGCTCTATCTTATCTACCTATATCATGTTCAAAGCTTAACTTACCTATCTATCGGATATTCTAAACTCTATCTTATCTATGTATATCATGTTCAAATCTCTATCTTATAACACTATCATACCTTTAGGGCTTTATCGAAATATTCACCTGTTTTATATTTGATAACAGACATAGTTTGGTTAGCCAAGGTTAAGTCAACAGAATACGACCTGGTTGAGTCATGTTAGCCCGTGTACAAGTTTTTCCTTAAAGGGAAGCGTTAGTGGAAGCTTCTGTCATGACGTCAGTAGCCCAGGAAACCGTTGTTATATTCGTATCTACTTTATTCTACGTCCGTACAAGTCATGACGCAAGTGGTTAGGTTTGTCTGTCCTCAAGTGGTCATAGCATAATACGCTTCTCTCTCTTTCCTGCAGCTTGGGTATAGTATCATACATATCATACGTACATCCACTTATCATATATTAGACTAAAGTTCCCGGTTTTATCTTCAGTTACTACCACACTGCCTCTCGGCTAATGTATATGTTTATTGAAGTTTCATGAAACAAATATTACAGTTGCTTGAGTAAGACAGTGTGATAATTGTTTTATTTATCGAATTAGGTTATGTATCGCAGCACACACTGTCACGATGCACCGGTTGTGTGCTGTACATAGCAGCTAAGTCAATGTGGATCACGTGAAGATTAGGCACCTTAGTTCATTTCATCTGTGGATTAAACATCTTAACCTAAACTAAATCCCCAGGTATTACGGTAACTCTGTGTATATGTCAGGTATCCAGGATATAGCACAGGGAAATGAAGGGTCGAGGAAGGTTGTTTATGATGATACAGTATTAGTAACCTGGAGCTGATTGTTGTGTTTCCCCCAGATCACAGCAGAGAGGCCCCGGTCAATCTGGTGGTCCCTAGTACACCCGGGTATAACTTTACTGATGGGTTAAGGATTTTCGGAGGCCGAGACGCCAGTAAACCTAGTGTGGTGAGTGATAACTGTGAAGGGTGCAGCTTTTGTCTACTTTTGATATACTATAACATGTGTTGGATGAAAGTGAAGTGAAAAAATAATATGAACTCTATTTAAACTTTAGAGGAACTGCAACCGATTCAGTCGTTGCTTCTGTTGATAGTAGTTTTACCATTTTATGACTCTAATATTTTGTTAAGTAACGTATTTTTGTCACCCATCACAGGCGGTTCTGAGTAGCGTTCCTGTGGTCCATTCTCTGGGTGGTGTCAGTAATCGCAGGAACCCACCGCCTCCCATAGTGTTCGGCCCCAGTCTTCCACCCAGGCCAATGCCAAGACCATACTATCCCCCACGCCCCAGCCCCTGGAACTGGAGACCACACCTTAACTTTCACTGAAGAAATTTTGTGACTTTACCTCTGTGGTCAAAACTGTGATAGACAACGACCTAAATGTATTTCTCAGCAACAGATTAAACTTATTTATTTAGTTATTGTTTGATAAACCTAAGTTTTATTTCATTCTTTCTCGAATATGAATATGAAAAGATCACATCATACAACTGATACATTATTTTGTAACTCACACATCACTACGCATCTACGCTCCTAACACCACCACTACCACGGTACCATCACCAACACCATTTTCATCACCACCACTATCACCATAACCCCCACCACTACCTGCTAACTCTATATTTCTACAATTTCAATTACAGTGACATTATAAAATCACACAGTGACACTTATAACTATGCTATCATCGACATCACTGCCAGGGTTAAAACTTCCGTACTGGACGACACTAAAGCCAGTGAAATATACACCTGATGTGATTTAGATATACACAATGAATATTAAAGAACACCCTGTGTGTGTCTAAGATATTTCAAGTATTGTCTTGGGGTCTTGTGGATTATTCTCACGTCCGTCAATCTTACCAGTGAAGTATATTAATCTTACCGGTGAAGTATATTGCTTATGTGTGCTTCATATATGTTTATTTATTAATTTATACCTTAACGATATTGTCTAATCATCATCCCATTCATCCTTCTTAGAGCTTACACACACAAAATGAGCAACCAATTGTTTTGTTTTCTGTCATCAAAGGTTCAGTAGTTGCCACCCCCCCCCCCTCCATGTCCTTTAATGGTGGTATACGTCGGCCATTATCACACGACATCGGTCAATTATTTATAATTTTGAATTATATATTGACTGAAATTCATTAACTGATCTTATTATGTTTTGTTGTCCTATCCTCTCGCTTACATTTTTCCGACTGTAGTAGGTAATAAGTGGTCACTGAAACGTCTCCCTCATGGATTTTATCTTCTGTGTATTCACTAGTTATTTGTAGTAAATTATATTCCGGATTTGCTTTTATCTATTATAAACTTCCCGTGTTGCCGAAAACATATATAATAGTGCCTGGTTCTCACGACATTTAGGAAGATCAGTTCATCGTAAGTGATACAGTTATTCATTATAAATATGATCCCAAACAATAACGTTTAGTGATAAAGTTGGTTTACTGATTCTGTATAAACCACCCAAATATGAAGCAACAACAACAACACTCCCTCTGTCAACATTCATTATACACAAGCTTCACCACACACACACGGGCGTTGTTGTCAAGGGTAGCTGTCATACCTGCCCACTTTAACCCACAAGCCTGAAAAAAAAAGATGACCAAGAAAGACTACAAAAAGGTGACCGGCAGATAGAAAGTATTACTGACTCATGTGCTGTGTTGCCCGGTTGTTAACATCAATCTTAGAGGCATTGGAAATCACAGTAGGAAGAAAATATGGATCAAGGAAGTGAAGATTCTAGGACGAGTTGAAAAAAACTACTGAAGAATTAACTGGGGGCGACATAGGTAACACTGGCTTAGTATGGAGATGAAGATATGTTTGAAAGTTCTCATTCCTCTCCTCGCTCTCTCTTCTTACTCTTATTATAGAATGGATATCAATTCTCTAGAGTCGGTGCAGCGAAAAATGACGAAAATATTTCCGGGACTTAGAAACCTTCCATATCAGGATAGGTTAAAGAAACTATACTTGCATTCCCTAGAAAGACGAAGAGTGCGGGGAGATATGATAGAAGTATTTAAGTGGGTGAAAGGAATCAATAAAGGAAATATAGATAAAGTTCTTATAATATCCGAGCAGGATAGGACTTGGAGCAACGGATTTAAGTTGGATAAGTTTAGGTTTACGAGGGAGATAGGAAGAAACTGGTTCTCAAATAGGGTGGTGGATGAGTGGAACAAGCTTAACAACTTTGTAGTAAGTGCTGGAACGCTGGAAAGTTTCTAAAGGAGGCTGGATAAATTCATGGATGATATAGAGTGGTAGCAACTCTCGATAGGAGCTGCCATGCACAGGCCAACCGGCCTATTGCAGACTCCATATTTTCTTTTGTTCTTATGTACTCGTCCTCTTCTACATTTGGACATGCCACCACAACCAAGACCTCTTCAGTAGCTCCAGGTTTTGATACAGTCGTGTGGCTGGACGGGGAATACTTATCATGCTAAAAATTTACGACACATTGAACCACAACCAAACCTATTCCAACAAAAACTTTTCATAGGTATTTCACGAGTTTCCTTCCTACGACATTATTAATTTCTCTTTACTTACACTGTACGCATCACATAACAGTAGTATTAAATCATTACCGTTAGAAATCCTGAAACACATAATTATTAACGTCTTGGGAAACGTTTCTTGATCAGTATGATTAGTTTGTTAACATAAAGGTCAAACGATCAGACTCGCTTCCTCTTGACTTATTGAATGAAGGTATGCTTCTATTCCTAATACACGAAGTTAGTCACACACACACACACACACACACACACACACACACACACACACACACACACACGCACACACACGCACACACACACACACACACACACACACACACACAACACACAACACACACACACACACACACACACACACACACACACACACACACACACACACACACACACACACACAGTGCATGTAACTTTGTAGTGGATTTCTCCCCTACAAACGCTGTTTGTCGCTGAGTAGCCGACCCCGCGAATTCCACAGTGTATGCCTCGTGGTCTAGGTCAACCAGCGCCGCCTTACATGACGGAGGTCAACTACTAAGCCACGCCTACCCCCCCGCTATTTAAGACCTGACCTCGTGGTGACCAGCCTCTTTCTACCTACACCAACTAGCCAGCAACACCTCCTCCTCCTCCGCCTGCCTGGCGGTCCTCGCTCCCGCCGGCGAGCATGGCGACCCACAAGCTGTCCTCCTCTGAGCATCCTCACCAACCAGCTCTCTCTACATCACGCTTGTAACCATGCTGCCTTCCCAGCACCAAGCTGCATTGTACAACCAATACAACATGTATACTAAGAGCACATTGTGAGTTTCCTTTCTCCATCCCATCCTGAGTGAGAACCAAAAATCCCATACCCCACAACTTTCCTTAACTATGTAATTTCATTGACGCATCTTTAACTCATCCGTCCTTCACCTTTCCCTGGGTAACTATAAAGGGTGAATCGTTTCTGTATTACTCACCTCTGCTACTGTGTATCCGGTACATGAAAAGGCTGACCTCTCGTAACAAGTTTCATATTCTTACAATTACACTGATGACTCATATTAGCTCATTCGTCATTTTCTTCATTATCCAAACTTGACAGCTTCGTGGTAGTGGTCTTTTCAGTTTCCGTTCCAAGACGATTTAGTTTATTTTCGGGGCAACTCTTGCGTCTAATGTGATAACAAAGAAAAGGAGACTTGTGGGGTAACTGTCTCTCTGCCAAGACTTAAGTAACTCTTTAACTGTCATAACCGAGTGGCATTTACCTGTCGTTACGGAGGTGGCTGTTAGCTGTTATTACTGAAATAACCGTAACCTGTCATTACTGAAGTAACAATTGTCATTACGAAAGTAACTGTTACCTGTCATTACTGAAGTAACTCACCTGTCATTACGGAAGTAACTGTTACCTGTCATTACTGAAGTAACTGTTACCTGTCATTGAGGAAGTAAGTGTTACCTGTCATTACTGAAGTAACTGTTACCTGTCATTACGGAAGTAAGTGTTACCTGTCATTGATGAAGTAACTGTCGGCTAAGTCAGTTAAGATCGAGTGTGTTATGAACGAAGAGGGAAAATTCACTATTTGTGATAGATGCAGCTGCTCCTGGAGCTATGTGGTAACACTTTCGTTAAAATCTCATAATGGAACTAATGTGTCACATGGATACCAAACTCAGGTGGTAATGAGATGATTAACTAGAGTATCTCTGTTGGGGGAGCGAGGTGGGTGACGTACCACACAGAGGGTAATGAAGGTAGTATAGCGAGGGTGAGCCACTAACATTACACATCCACGCGAAATGAAGCCTCAGCGTAGGGACGGCCGGAGGTTACAGTAGTTGTGACAAAACAATACTAAGCATCCATTACGTCCATTGGTTAGAGGGTGAAAAAGACATTAACATCCTCTTGCCTCATAACAAACTAGAGAAGGTGAGGCCAGAGGATTCCATTGTGGTATAAATATAAATGAACGTCGGCCGCCACTGGGTCGACTGTCCTCACTCACCACTGACTGTGTGGGTGTGATACACTGTTCATTTTCCATCTTATTCGTTTTAGCACTGAATCGTTTCTTGTGAATTCATTTCATGTCAGCTACCAAACGTTGCACTGTGTTTCTAAGTAAAGAAATAATTAAAGGTAACGAGTTCTCCTAGAGTGTTGAGTTCTCCTAGAGCAGGGGTTCTCAACCAGGAGGGAATTTCCCCCCTCAGGTTTTCAGGGGGGGGGTAACTGATACTAATATGGAAAAAATTTAGGATTTTCAGTATTATATGCATATTATTTGGAATGCACTTTTTGAGGCAGACAATCTTGGAAAGGAGGGGGGAATGGCATTCTGACATATGGTGAAAGGGGTGCCTGGGGCAAACAAGGTTGAGAACCACTGTCCTAGAGTATTGAGTTCTCCTATAGTGTTGAGTTTTCCTAGTGTGTTGAAGCCTTTTATTAATACTTTGCATTCATTGATTATTCTTAAAGACAGAATAAAGGTCATAGTATATTTCTATGTAACTAACCTAACCTAACCTAACCTACTTTAGGAACAATTTGGCAATCTTATGATGATAAACGACGTCGAAAATAAAACAGAAAAAAATTTACCAGTTGGTTTTTAAAAGTTCTGTAGACAATTATCCATATTTAATGGTTAAACACACACACACACCGCAAAGAGAGAGAGAACCCATTTAGCGCTCAGTGTATAACCATGGTGGAGATTTTCAGCAACAGATACATGAACTCCTGACCACACACCACCTGCAAGAGTTCCTTGACTGAGAGACGCATCACACTGTGCACCAGACGTTGCAATAGATAACAAAACACTACTTTTATTTTTTAGCATATCAGTATAAACGAAGATAAAAAAAAATGCACGGGAAAAATTATCCTCTGGAATTCCCCAGTGAACTTCCAGAGAATTTCCATAAGAATTGACCAATAGAGAAGGAATCATCCATCTCATTGTAGCAAAATCTGAAGTGTGCTGGTCAATTGCATTAAAGAGAATTTTCGATTTATTTCCTACCGCAGGTTGAGTGGGACGTATAGTTGAACGAATACTAGCATTAAGCTTCTAGGAATCAAGGTCAGCTTAGTTTTCCTCGTTTCTTTATGCCAGCAGTGACGACGGCGAGGAACAAGGAGTTCCTCCCCACATAAAAGGAGTGGACGGGGAGCGGATTGTTCAGTCTTGTCGGCGCCACCAGGAGCAGTCGTGTCCCTTGAGCTCGTCCCTCACTGTCTTCTCAGGTGAGTTGTTTCCTCTTTCGTTTAAGTCATTAACTCATCGTCCTCGCCGGCGTGTTTCCATTCTCCCATTGTCCTCGTTGGCAGTTGTCATTGGGAAGTTTGAAGTGAAAATTAACATTTCTAAATATCGTGAGACGTAAATATGCTAATGTCATTTAGATGTGTGACTTTATGGTTGAATTTTTTTTTTTTTGCTCGTATGTTTCTACATCTTTAGGGCTGTGTGTAAAGCGCTTGTTGTGTGGAAACGTCTCAGGCTAATATCTGCCTTCCGACTGGACAGAAAGTCTCTAGCATAAGCAAAGAGCAATAGAATAGAAGGTAACAATACTCACTTCCTACTACGCATGGCGTGTTTTGCCAGGTTCTTAGAGGTTGAGCTTCACACACACACACCGGTTTATATTTTGGTGATTTTTACGACTTACATATTCTGATGAGCACCTCCCTGGCACACCCTAGGGACAATTCCTAGTGTATGAGTAATGGCCGATATACAGTCATCCACAAAAGTCCTGTCGCCTCTCTTCCTGAACCACGAACCCCGAGATCCAGACTCGCGAATCCGAAGCATATATGGACAGAATAATACATTGGTGTACATTGCGCTTCGGGTTCACAAGTTTGAATCTCGGGGTTCGTGGTTCAGGAGTAGAAGCGACAAGACTTTCGTGGTTAAATACACATCTTACCTAACATAACCCAACACCACAGATCCATCATACAAACATAAGATGCCGAAAAAAATGATCAGGAAACAAAAGAAAAAATAGTGTATACAAAAAATAGATTAGTGATTTATGGAGTTTATATCAGAGGTGTGTGTGTGTGTGTGTTTTGAATTCCTGTCATAAATTGCCTTCAGTCACAATAGCGGGGTAATTTATCAGATTCAGGAAGAGTATCAAAGGCTTTCTAGAACGGAAACTGAAGGTCTTCGTAGTGACAGACTGAGCACTCACAGGGAAAGCACCAAACTGGGAGTGGGGGGAGGGGGATGAGACAGATTGGGGGTAAAGAAGGCACTTACAACTACTTTGGGATGCCCTGTATGTGGTTGGTGTGTTTGGTGGGGGTAGTTCAGGAGGCGTAGCAGTAGGAAACAAATAACCTGATGTGTTATGGATGACGCTAAGTATTATATGCATCAGAACTTGTTGGTGACGTCAAAAAGATCTCTCCAGGTTTTCTAAGTATTGTCAAGATACGACCTGACGGTTTACCGTTATTATACTTATTACTATTATTATTATTATTATTATTAGTAGTAGTAGTAGTAGTAGTAGTAGCATTCCAGCATCGCTGGAACTACATGATGCGTACCATCCCTGAGATCGGACCCCTCCTCCACCCTCTGGAAGAAGCTATTAGTGTCAAGTTCATTCCCAAACTAGTGAAACACCCTGACTTAACCCCAGCAGAAAGAACACCTCTTGCACTTCCACCAAGACTGGGAGGGATGGGACTAACTAATCCAGAGGAGATTGCCGACACTGAACATCAAAATTCACTTAAGCTCACGGCAGCCCTCACGGACCACATAATAGCCCAGAATGCAAAAGGGGAAGTGGATGCCAGCGAAGTAAATAAGATTCGTAGGTCCATTACGACAGATCGGCAGCACTGCCAAAATGACATGTTGCAGTAACTATTGCTGCAGGTTCCAGAAAATTTGACAAAAAAAGTAGCTATAGCACAGGAGGTGGGCGCCTCGAACTGGTTAACTACGTTACCGATAAGGGCAAATGGTTTCAGCCTTAACAAACAAGAATTTGCAGATGCCATTGCTCTAAGGTACGGTTGGCCAGTAGATGGTTTGCCCTCCCAATGCGTGTGTGGCTCTTCCTATGATGGCGATCACGCCATGGTCTGGAAGAAGGGGGGCTTCATATGCATGAGGCATGACGAGGTAAGGGATCTCACAGCAAATATGTTGAAGGAAATCTGCCGGGACGTCATGGTAGAACCGACCCTCCTTCCATTGGATGGCGAGATCTTCCAACACAGGACTTCAAACACATAATAATAATAATAATAATAATTAACGGTTTATTGAAAAAGTTCTGCAGCCCGAAGGCTGAAAATATACATTGGACATAAATGACTTATTACATACATTGGTGGTTTAACAAAAGCCTTCATTAGAGAAAGGTAAAGGAACATACAGTGAACACACAGATTAATGTAGGTGTTGAACAGCAAAAACGTAGTGTAGTAACTCCCTCCCAGATGGTGTTAGGAGGGACCTCACGTGGTGTAGTAGTTCCCTCACAGATGGTGTTATGAGGGGCCTCACGTGGTGTAGTAATTCCCTCACAGATGGTGTTATGAGGGCCTCACGTGGTGTAGCTCACAGATGGTGTTATGAGGCCTCACGTGGTGTAGTAATTCCCTCACAGATGGTGTTATGAGGGGCCTCACGTGGTGTAATTCCTCACAGATGGTGTTATGATGGCTGAGGGCCTCACGTGGTGTAGTAACCTCACAGATGGTGTTATGAGGGGCCTCACGTGGTGTAGTAATTCCCTTACAGATGGTGTTATGAGGGACATGTGGTGTAGTAACTCCTTCACATATGGTGTTATGAGGGCCTCACGTGGTGTAGTAATTCCCTCACAGATGGTGTTATATGAGTGAGGTGTGGTTCCAGGCCTTCCTATCGTAGACGGACTAACACATCGCTGGTAGTTGGGTCTCACAGGCCGTTATCACTGGGTACCTGGGACCTCACTGTGTGAAAGGTCAACTTGGGTACCACTGTTACTGTTGAGTTGTTCTCACTGACTTAAGCATCTAACGAAGCCCGTGTGGACGTCAGTGCTCGAGGATTCTGGACGCGGGGACAGCGAGCTTTCTTCGACATCAGGATTTTTGATCCCATGGCCGCATGTCACCGTAGCCTAGCTCTCGATGCTGCACATAGGAGGAACGAGAACGACAAGAGAAGGGCATATGGGGAGAGAATTCAAAACGTTGATCAAGGCAGCTTCACTCTTCTAGTGTTCACAACCTCTGGTGGGATGGGCCCAAGTGCAAGATGTTTCTACGCCAGACTCGCGGAGTTGATCTCGGAACAGAAGCAGCAGCCCAGAAGTTATGTTACAGCCTGGATGAGATGTCGACTGTCTTTCTCTCTCCTTCGGTCGGCTTTGCTTTGCCTCAGGGGAACGAGAGTTTCTGCCCCTACTCCGACAACTGCTGCAGATATTGACTATGAGGCTACAGTCACTGAATGCCGCATAGATCCGCGGCTCAACTAATTTAACACAGATAGGATAGCTTCTTATGTATTAGGATATTTAATATTAAGGTAAATAAATGGCGGCGAAGGTGTGGCTATTGGGGGAGGCTGGAGGCCACGTTTAAAAAAAAAAAAAAAAAAATAGTAGTAGTAGTAGTAGCAGTAGAAGTATACCAGGCCAAAGAGACATCCGACTACAAGCAATAATAGCAACAACAACAACAAAACAACAACGCGTGTCAAGCCGTCCGCTTAAGAAAGAGATGTAAACAGGAAATAAGAACAGTGAAAGCTTAACATGCCTAGAGTGCAATATAACAATTTATATATTTTCCTGTCAAGATAAGGACGCAGATGTTTACACACAAGAGAATTTGATCAATAACATTTCCCAAGTCCCTGGAGATATTATAATGATATTTTTATTTATAATATTTCCATAAGAGTCAAGTGTGTGTGAGACAGACAAAGGAGTACAATATGACGCAATATGTAATTACCTTCCGGTGTTGCTTACGTACAGTACGGTAATATTTTAAGTCAAGCAGTAGTAAACAGGACAACCAGGCAGGTATTTAGTGCATAAGTCACCACTTCTTGTATACGAACACACTTCATTTCCTTTCATTAATATTCCCTCCTTGACTGTTTAATATCATACAATAAATACTTTAAATTCTAACTAACAAAATCAAAGAGTAAAAAAAGAAACAGATTTTTTTCTACATAAAAAACAATAACTTTGTGGTGGAAAATTTTCATAACAAGAGGACATTTACCCTCAGGTTTCGTCGTCACTAGGACCTGCCACTACCCCCTCTCTCTCTCCTACCATGGTGAGGATGGCTGCTACCATCAAGACGTGTATGGTGTACTGGTTGGTGCTGCTGTTTGCTGCTGTCTGCTCTGCGATGCCTGGTAAGAATTTTATTATAGGGTTCATAGATCGTTGACAATTTATTTCCGATTTTCAGGACATTTCCCGACTTTCCAGGAATTTTTCAGTGTTTTTTTTCCGATTTGTTCAAGTTTATTCTGTGTTTACATGACATTTCCTGTATTTTCTCAATTTATTCATGATCTTCCAGACGTGCAAACAAAGCTATATATTATCTGTCTATCGGATATTCAAAGCTCTATCTTATTTACCTATATCATGTTCAAAGCTTAACTTACCTATCTATCGGATATTCTAAGCTCTATCTTATCTATGTATATCATGTTCAAATCTCTATCTTATAACACTATCATACGTTTAGGGCTTTATCGAAATATTCACCTGTTTTATATTTGATAACAGACATAGTTTGGTTAGCCAAGGTTAAGTCAACAGAATACGACCTGGTTGAGTCATGTTAGCCCGTGTACAAGTTTTTCCTTAAAGAGAAGCGTTAGTGGAAGCTTCTGTCATGACGTCAGTAGCCCAGGAAACTGTTGTTATATTTGTATCTACTTTATTCTACGCCCGTACAGGTCATGACGCAAGTGGTTAGGTTTGTCTGTCCACAAGTGGTCATAGCATAATACGCTTCTCTCTCTTTCCTGCAGCTTGGGTATAGTATCATACATATCATACGTACATCCACTTATCATATATTAGACTAAAGTTCCCGGTTTTATCTTCAGTTACTACCACACTGCCTCTCGGCTAATGTATATGTTTATTGAAGTTTCATGAAACAAATATTACAGTTGCTTGAGTAAGACAGTGTGATAATTGTTTTATTTATCTAATAAGGTTATGTATCGCAGCACACACTGTCACGATGCACCGGTTGTGTGCTGTACATAGCAGCTAAGTCAATGTGGATCACGTGAAGATTAGGCACCTTAGTTCATTTCATCTGTGGATTAAACATCTTAACCTAAACTAAATCCCCAGGTATTACGGTAACTCTGTGTATATGTCAGGTATCCAGGATATAGCACAGGGAAATGAAGGGTCGAGGAAGGTTGTTTATGATGATACAGTATTAGTAACCTGGAGCTGATTGTTGTGTTTCCCCCAGATCGCAGCAGAGAGGCCCCGGTCAATGTGGTGGTCCCTAATACACCCGGGAAAAACTTTACTGATGGGATAAGGATTTTGGGAGGGAAAGACGCCAGTAAACCTAGTGTGGTGAGTGATAACTGTGAAGGGTGCAGCTTTTGTCTACTTTTGATATACTATAACATGTGTTGGATGAAAGTGAAGTGAAAAAATAATATGAACTCTATTTAAACTTTAGAGGAACTGCAACCGATTCAGTCGTTGCTTCTGTTGATAGTAGTTTTACCATTTTATGACTCTAATATTTTGTTAAGTAACGTATTTTTGTCACCCATCACAGGCGGTTCTGATTAGCGTTCCTGTAGTCCATCCTCTGGGCGGTGTCAGTAATCGCAACAACCCACCGCCTCCCATAGTGTTTGGCCCCAGTCTTCCACCCAAGTCAACGCCAAAACCAAGCATTCTCCCGCTCCCCAGCCCCTGGAACTAGAGACCACACCTTAACTTTCACTGAAGAAATTCTGTGACTTTACCTCTGTGGTCAAAACTGTGATAGACAACGACCTAAATGTATTTCTCAGCAACAGATTAAACTTATTTATTTAGTTATTCTTTGATAAACCTAAGTCTTATTTCACTCTTTCTCGAATAGGAATATGAAAATAAAAAGATCACATCATACAACTGATACATTATTTTGTAACTCACACATCACTACGCATCTACGCTCCTAACACCACCACTACCACGGTACCATCACCAACACCATTTTCATCACCACCACTATCACCATAACCCCCACCACTACCTGCTAACTCTATATTTCTACAATTTCAATTACAGTGACATTATAAAATCACACGGACTGTTTGATGTCATTGACTGTCACGTTAAAAAAAACAAAAAAAAAACAGTGACACTTGTAACTATGCTGTCATCGACATCACTGCCAGGGTTAAAACTTCCGTACTGGACGACACTAAAGCCAGTAAAATATACACCTGATGTGATTTAGATATACACAATGAATATTAAAGAACAACATGTGTGTGTCCAAGATATTTCAAGTATTGTCTTGGGGTCTTGTGGATTATTCTCACGTCCGTCAATCTTACCAGTGAAGTATATTAATCTTACCGGTGAAGTATATTGCTTATGTGTGCTTCATATATGTTTATTTATTATTTTTTACCTTAACGATATTGTCTAATCATCATCCCATTCATCCTTCTTAGAGCTTACACACACACAAAAAAAGCCACCCATTGTTTTGTTTTCTGTCATCAAAGGTTCAGTAGTTGCCACCCCCCCCCTCCATGTCCTTTAATGGTGGTATACGTCGGCCATTATCACACGACATCGGTCAATTATATATAATTTTGAATTATATATTTACTGAAATTCATTAATTGATCTTATTATGTTTTGTTGTCCTATCCTCTCGCTTACATTTTTCCGACTGTAGTAGGTAATAAGTGGTCACTGAACGTCTGCCTCATGGATTTTATTTTCTATGTTGCCGAAAACATATATAAAAGTGCCTGGTTCTCACGACACTTAGGAAGATTAGTTCATCGTAAGTGATACAGCTATTCATTATAAATATGATCCCAAACAATGACGTTTAGTGATAAAGTTGGTTTATTGATTCTGTATACAACTTTCGGTAACTGTAGTATACTGAGCTTACGCCATTATGCTCGTGTGTCTCTCTCTAAAATGAAGCCATGCGCATCATCCTAGGTTGCCCAAAATCAACCAGAATTGTAAACATGAGGAAAGAGCTCGGACTGCCCTCCCTATCTGAGAGGATAGCCCTACTTAATACCATGTTTTGTGTCAAAGTTTTGAAGAACAATAGTTCTCAAACTGCAACTCAAACTGAGTTGATGTTCTATCTAAGTAATCCCGACCATCTCGCCAACCTTTCACAAAAGACTCTCTTTGGGGCGTGGCTTCATAAAAGTGTTGCAGATCTCCTGAAACTGAATGTCCCAATCACCCCAGACGAACCTATTAATGCCATTCCTCCTTGGCTGGACATATCAGTTCCTATTAATTACACTCCTGTTGGTAGTAAGCAAATGTTAAACACCGATGTGGTGAGATGTGTCACACTAGAAACTATTAACAGACACATAGAGAGTATTAAATCAAGTGAATGTTATGCTTTTACTGATGGTTCTGTGCAGACAAACACAGGTAGAACAGGCTGTGCAATTGTAATATATAAAGAAAAAGAGATGATAGTGTCAAACAAACAAAGGCTGAACAACTGGGCCAGCACAACACAAACTGAACTAACTGGAATCTACTTAGCCACAGACTACCTCAAAGAAAATGGAGGTGGGGTGATATTCTGTGACTCTCAAAGTGCTTTGAAATCAATGAACAGCCCGTCAGGTTCTATGTCTAAAGTTGCATGTGATATTAAAAGGAATGTGATAACTGCCAATGAGAACAACTTTCGTATCGAATTTGTGTGGATTCCGTCCCATGTTGGAATCAGGTATCATGACCGTGCTGATAGACTGGCCAATGAGGCATGTAAGAAAGAAAATGTTGACCGCGACCTTGGTCTGTCCAATGCCGTAATTAAAAACATTCAAGTCAGAATCATGAACTCTGATCTAGAAGAAGTGAGAAATGCAGAGAGACCTGACAGTTGTAGCATTAGTAAATATGACAAATTTTGTAACAAGAGGTACCGGTATGGCCAGCATAAGGACAGAACCAGACAATGTGATGTAGTCGTGGCCAGAATTAGGCTAGGATACAGACACATCTGGCAAGTTAGTAACGCTGTACCCTTACCGGAACACTCAGCATATAAACTTTGTGATAAACCTTTAAAGCATACAATTGAACACTATATTATTGAATGTGACACTGTCAAAGACTTCAGGCCACCTGACTTACTGTATCTTGAACTATGTAATTACTTCATTGAATCAGGTGTGCTTGAGGACATTCTTGCTGTCTATCCCAAATTTGCTAGCCCACACTGATTAGTCTTCAATTAGAATATGACTCCAATGTATGTGATCCACTGACCCATATATGCTGCTGGTGAATGTGATGTATTTCCTTCTTTGTGTACGAACCTCTGTCCTGCGTGGCAGTGAACAGTGGCATTACCCACATGAATCTGACCTATATATAGTGTCAATGAATATGATGCATTCTTTGTGTACGAACCTCTGTCCTGTATGGCAGTGAAAAGTGACATTACCCACATGAATCTGACCGACGTATATGTATGTATGTGTGCGTGTGTGCATGTATATGTACGTGTACATGTATATGTGTATGTATATACGTATATGTATGTATATGTGTGTGTGTGTGTGTTTACATATATGTATATGTACTGTCAATGAATATGATGCAACTCTTTGTGTACGAACCTCTGTCCTGCATGGCAGTGAACAGTGACATTATCCATATGAATCTGACCTCTATACATTTATAGTTGTTAATGAATATGATGTATTTCTTTGTGTGTGAACCTCTGTCCTGCGTGACAGTGAGAAGTGATACCACCCTCAGTGTCAAGACCTGACTGAATTACTCAGAATAGGCAAACTGTACTACAAGCTCTGCCAATAAATTTGCTAAACTAAAAACTAACTAAAACTCATTTCCATAATTACTTTGAACAGGAAGTATTTCTTTTCAATCAACAAATCAACTTATCTTCAATAAATACTTGGTTCTCTCTCTATATATATGTATGGATTAAAGACTAGGATACCAAATTACATATCCATTTACTATTTTGTAAACGAGATAGAAATAATAATGTTTACCCTCCATTACTTTTTCTATGCTCAGTTTCTTGGTGTTAAAGAAAACTATAAAGATGTCAAGAGGGACTGTGTTATAGAGAATAGTAATAGTAATAAAAAAAACGGTTATGGGGATGATAGACTATGTGTGACTTCTTTTCTCTCATTACCTGTACGTTATTCACGCTTAATAGATCAAGCCCACAATTTATCGGCAAAGATGACTTTGTTAACAACAGTTGGTATGCATTGTCATATCTATCAAGAAATAGGCCAATACGCTTATAAAAAACAATAATGACTTAATTTTAGTCGAAACCTTCGTTGATAATACATAATACAAGGTGATATTATTATTGTTTACAAATATTCTTTCTTTGATCAATTACGAAAATCGGGGATGTAAATAAAGAGTGCCGTCAGGGTCAATGAACAAGAAGACAACAATATGGATGAACATCGTCATAATTTATCCTGGAATTGTTATAGTTAGAACACCCGAGGACAATAATATTACACAAACAATCACTTACTGTTTAAACCTCTTATATTTCTTACTTAAAAAACAAATGACTGTAACGCAATAAGAGACAGGGAAGCTACTTAATCAAGGAAGCGAAAATTATACCAAACTAATAATATATAATTATGGTAATTTTGCTTACAGTAGTTACTATAGATATGACAATTATAATGTAATATTGTGTTATCATTCATCCTTAAGTTTATTACATATCAATAAGTAACCAACAGGAACGGATTGATTTACTCGCTAATTTTCAATAGATGAATCGATAAAATTATATGAAAACTGAGTGAAAACACCAATAAGAAAACAGAGTGTAAATGTAGTTAGTGAGATCTTCATTATAGCAATTTGTCTTGTACTGAAAACTGAATAAAATAATAAAATAAATCCATCTTTACTTCTCTACCTCCTGTTGTGAGAGACGCGGGAGGTGGGGGCTGGGCGGTCGGGGTTAGGGGGCAGAGCAACATCAAGAAAGCGGGAAGGACAAACTGAAGCAAGATAAGTGACAGCGATAGGAAGGATTAAGAAAGCCATTGGTATAAAGACCTACATATACTTGCTCATATCATCAACAAGGACACACACACATAGTCTATGAAGTGAATCGCGTTTAGTCTTCGTTAAATGTCCAACGCCTCAGATCTCAAATGCACTGCGCATGTATAAGTTGAGTGGTCGAAAAAAAAATTACCTTCCCTATAACGGATAAAAATCAGACAGTATACCATAAAACAGTTTGTTATGGTGACACACAAACTCCCGCACTCCCTTGACTGGCTATTGATTGGCTGGACATTTAACCAATAAGAGAACAGCGCAGAAGCAAAGGCCTCCAACACAGTAACGCGCCTTATGGTTTCCTGTTGATTTTCTATTCCAACAAGCGTTCAAACACGTTTTACGGAGACAATTTCACTATTTCAATAACGCTTAATATTTATTCAAGACTTAACAGCATTCCATAAAGTTAAGTAAAAGGTTTGTTTATATATTTATCAAAACGTTATCATCATCAGTTCCCTTTGTAAACACAATATAATAATACTCGAAGGGAGTAAGTTTTTTTTAACTCTTTGTCTTGACGACACTGGTGATATTGATGGATGTGAATCTTTATTACGTCTTATATATATATATATATATATATATATATATATATATATATATATATATATATATATATATATATATTTATATTTATATATATATTTATATATGTGTGTGTGTGTGTGTGTGTGTGTGTATGCGACTGTGTAAGTATTTTTGTATGCATGTATGTTGGCAGGTATTCATGCGTGTATGTCACGCTGAATACGGATAATCGCCAATTAAGCTTTAAAAAGCAACTGACAATCTTGATAAATAGGATAACCTTTGTATTTTTAATTCGTATATGATAAATTGCTCTGCTTCATAAGATAGCCAAATTATACCTCAAGGTTAGTTAGGTTTTCTGTGAAACTGTTCAACTATGGCCAGTCAAATATTTTTAAAAATGCATAAAAGTTCTCGATATTGAGCAATAATCCCTATGTATTGTAACATATACTGTATACGCAGGTATATAATATGTGTGTGTATACAGTATATGCATGTAGTTTCAGCATCACTAAAACAGTAGATCCTCCAGCACCCCACAACACCAGCACCACCACAAGGCAAGGTCGATTAGTTCCTCAGAATAAGAACAGCTCCACGAACTCAGCACACCCAAATACTCCACAGTAACAATGGCGCCACAATACCAGGTTCCTTAGTATCTCACAACATCACCAGCGTCATAATATTAGTCCCTAGTACCCCACAACAACAGAAGCACCTCAACAATAAAGCCACCAGTACCCCACACTTCCAGTAGCACCACAACGCCTGGTAGTCCTCCCAGTACGCCACGATACCAGCACCACCATCACGTCAGCTCGCCCCTGTACGCCACGATACCAGCACCACCATCACGTCAGCTCGCCCCTGTACGCCACGATACCAGCACCACCATCACGTCAGCTCGCCCCTGTACGCCACGATACCAACACCACCATCACGTCAGCTCGCCCCTGTACGCCACGATACCAGCACCACCATCACGTCAGCTCGCCCCTGTACGCCACGATACCAGCACCACCATCACGTCAGCTCACCCCTGTACGCCATGATACCAGCACCACCATCACGTCAGCTCGCCCCTGTGTGCAACAATGCCAGCACCATATCAGCTAGCCCCTGTACGCCACAATACTAGCAGCGCCACAACATCGTAATATAAATCTATTGAGGCTGCTAATATGGTTATCTGATGAGGTTTATCTGCAGGCAGACTCAGCGATAAGGGTTTCATTTAGTTTTAATTGTACATTGGATCCGAATATTGCCTTCCCCATTGTGGCATGAATTTTGCCTTTTTGCTGTCGAGGCCGAAATTGGCTTAACTGTTGGTGACGTGAAATTTGGTGTATATTTTTTTTAAGCAAATTATAGCGAATATTTTTTTTTAAAGAAGGAAAGAAGAATGTGTTACTTATGTGAAAATAGTCAGAAAAATGCCAAGAATTATTTCCTTACTACTATTTACAAATATACAGTTTTGTGTTATGCGATGGTGGTAAAATTCGTCTTTTTTCCGTCTCACGTGAGAAATGATTCGTGCAACTTGAACTTTGCAGCCAAGTTCTCAAGGTTTGAATGTATATACAGGATTCTCACTTCTTATAAGGAGCTTCGAAAACACGGACTCTGACCATTGTGAGAAGAAGATTAACAACAAAGTTAGTAAATGTTATAATTAAGTTGGTCCAATCCTCGTTACACTCCCCTAAACGAAGTGCTTCCCCGTTTAGAGTACCGTCATCCCATTTGGTCCGTGAGATATGCTAGACTAGAGACTGTTGATGAAAATGTTCAAAGAAGGGCCACCACACTGATGCCTGCACTCCGGCACCTCAGTCACTCAGAGAGACTGTAATTTAGAACGCCTGTATTTGCCTAGCTTATACTATAAGCTAGAGGGGACAGCTTAAGGTTAAAGAAGCCACAATTTGGAATATTTTGGAGTTGTGAACTCTTAGAATAATCTTCCAGAGCGTTGTGACGTACAGATGGTGAGTTCATTCAAGGCCATATTTGACCAACAACGGCTCAGGCACAGATACATTCTGGAGCCAGTACATGCCCAGTACTTGCCAACAGTGCGTGACAGAGACGTGACCGATCGCCCAAGCGGTTAACGAGCCGATCAGTGGTGAAGATGATAAAAGTAAATTAAAAGTAACAGAGACGTGTCGAAGAGGATAAGTGAAGTAAATATATGACTCGCTCATAGAATCATTCGGAGGTGTAAGTTTTACTGTCTTTATCAACAACTGCTGAGGTATATCTGATCTACAATTCATTCAACTAATTTTTATATAGCCACATTGGATAAATCATTTTCTGTTATAAGAGTAGAAGAGAAAATTGTTATTTTCTGGGAAACTATAGTATTCCTTAAACTTAAGCTTTGGTTGTACTAATCCTCAAATATTCCTACTAATACGTCCAGATACCTCGATGGAAAGTGTTACAGTGCTGCATAACGGAAGTATTGATATATATTAAATAATATGTTATTTAATAAACAATGGGAATACTATCTGTTTTATTGTTTAACAAAAAGAGAAAACAGAAAGATAGGTCTCACTCAATACAAAATAACGAGTTAAATCAGATCATCCTATTAATGTTAGCATATAAACGAAAACTACGAATTTTTACGGATATTTGTCTTGAGTTATAGCAGACCTCACTGATTATATTCCTACGTAGGTCCCAGCAGTAGTGACAACGAGAGAATACAAGACATGCACTATTGAGGTGGTCACTCCCAGTTACATCGGGCGTATCACTGATCTCGACAATTATTTACTTGCCTTATGATTTAAGTTTTGTTTCCAAACATCTGATGATTTTTTTTTTGTGCGTTTGGAAGAAATAAAAACATTAAAGCTTTTTAGATAAATCGGTTTTTTTCTACGCGAGCAGCAAACACCCAAGCCACTGGACCTCATCATAACAAACGAGGAGGAGGGTATGGTGGCCAAACTGGAACACCTAGCCCCAGTTGGCACCAGCCACCATGTAGGGTTGTCCTTCAGATTTAACTGTTACTTAGTTCACGACAAAACCAGGTCAAGGTTCAAATATTACAATGGAAATTACGACGGGATGAGGGAGGAGATGAGGCGTATCCACTGGCCTGACTCACTAAGATATGAGAACGCAGACACTACGCTGAATATCAAAGCCAGTAGAGTGAACCATTTGATCGAGAAATATATACCCAAGACCAAACCCAGTGTATCTAGGAATACAAGGAGACCACTACACATGAACCATGCGGCGGTCGACAAGGTTAAGAAGTAAACCCAGAAATTCAAGACGTGGGATAGATCAAATGATGAGCAGGACAAGATGATGTATGCAAGATCCAGGAACCAGGCAGAGTCAGAGTGTAGACGAGCTAAAAAGGAGTTCCAAAGGCTGACTGCAAGCGAGGTCAAGTCAAACCCAAAGGCGTTTTACAGCTATGGGAAGTTGAAATTAAAAACGCAAGTAGGAATATGTCCCTTGACCATACAGGGAGATGTGTGGTGGAGGAGAGGGCTGCAGGGTTCACTCCACTCGTCTGGTAATGTAAAGACTTCCTACGAGTCCTCTAGTAATTAGGTTCAGCGGAGTATTAGACGCATAATTGTGTGAAAAGGCTGAGTTACCTGTCTAATGCTACCTTTATGTGGATACAGTGATTGTGTGTTGTTGCTGTATTATCAAGGAGAGATAAATGGAAGGAATGAGGGGAGGTAAGGGGGTAAGAATGGAAGGGGGAGGGAGGTAAGGGAGTAAGAATGGAAGGGGGAGGGATGAAGGGAATGGGGAAGGTAAGGGTAAGAATGGAAGGGGAAGAGATGAAGGGAAGGAGGAAGGTAAGGGATAAGAATGGAAGGGGGTGGGGAAGGAGGGAGAGGGTAGTGCCCACAGCGACACACTCTAATCTAAGGATTATCGTTGTTAACACCATGTTTATCGCCCCAGTGAAGCAGCAGACACATAACAATTACTCCTGTGTCCTACCCCGGTGTTATTCTCTCTCTCTCTCTCTCTCTCTCTCTCTCTCTCTCATTTTCCTTCTTTTCATAATCCCTTTCCTCTCCTCTCCTCCTTTTTCTCCACCTCCCCTCTCTTCTCTCCTCTCCATCTCTTCTCCTCCCCTCCCCTCTCTTCTCTTCTCCTCCCCTCCATCTCTTTCTCCTCCCCTCCCCTCTCTTCTCTTCTCCTCTCCCTCTTCTCCTCCCTCCCCTCCCCTCTCTTCTCCTCCCCTCCCCTCTCTTCTCCTCCCCTCCCCTCTCTTCTCCTCCCCTCCCCTCTCTTCTCCTCCCCTCCCCTCTCTCGCCTCCCCTCCCCTCTCTCTCCTCAGGTTGTTTGTGGTGGTCGAGGGGAGTATTTCGTAGTTGTATTATGAGGATCCCCGAGTTCTGCCAGGCTCCCTCCCCCTCATACCTCACTCTCACACTTACCCTGGGAGGGAGGGAGGGAGGGGTGAATGGGAGGGGGTGGGAAGGAGCGAGGAAGGGATGGAAGGAGTGAGGGAAGGAATAAGGGAGGGAAGGAGTAAGAGAAGAAGGGAGTAAGGGATGGAGGGAGGGAAGGAGCGAGAGAGGGTGTAAGGGAGGGGAGGTGAAGATAAGGGAGAAATGAGGAGTGGGAAATTTTTCCTCATTAGTTGTTGGAGAGAGGAAAAGTCTCCGTGCGAGGTAGAGTTGAGGGAAAGACGCACATAGTCCCATGGTGAGGAACGTTACACACACACACACACACACACACACACACACACACACACACACACACACACACACACACACTCACTCACTCACTCACTCACTCACTCACTCACACACACACACACACACACACACACACACACACCTCAGGATGGAATGAATTGAGTGATTATGCTCTAACATTCAGTCGTAGTGAGACAGTCAAAAGATAACATAACACTACTGAAAGGAACGAGGCATCTATAGTCAATATTGTCTCCTGTCTTGTAAGGACACAACTCACTAACATGAACAACGAGGAGGAACTTCAAATGATCCTACTGAAGGGTGTCTGCTGGCTAACATCTCAATCGATTCTCCTGATAACGTCTCTGTGTTTGATTCGTGTTATTGATTGCAAACACACATTCCAACAATCTGTGGTATAACGTTCTCCCCCACCTCGTTATTATATATCATATTTGTATCACTTATGATACTTGAAAAATTATTTGTCAATCAAGTGATCCATTCCCTAATTATGTAACTGTATATTTTCAACCTTCCGGCTGCCATGCTCTTTCAATAAACCGTTATTATTATTATTATTTATTTATTATCATTCTTATCTGCAGATTCAACTGGAAATATTCGTTTTATCGTTCACTGAAATATACTCATCATCTTTGACATATTTGTGGATATACTGTAGGTAAATTAGGATAAATTCTGTAACTATTTTATCCATGGATTAGAAGTCACTAGAGAAACCATTATACGTTCTTCTCTATTTTATATATTATACAGTATATCCAGGGATATTTCTACGGGGTTATGAACAGTAGTATTACGTTAATTAGGCTAAAACAGTATCCTATTCTGACATTTCTTATGTGTAATTGACACTGACGTAGATACCTGCACACCTTGATAAAATTTAGGGAAGCGAGTGGAGTGGGGGTGGGGGGGGGGCGGTTGTAACAAGACTCAGTTTTAATGTTATAACCATTGAATTAATACTAAAATATCTATCCATTTAACTTTTAATAACTATATGAGCTCACAACAATAACACCGGGTATAATTCTCCTATAATGTGACACACTAGATAGAAGGGTTAAATGAGGTGCCTCGCCAGGTATATATACACTCAGGTACTGGGCAGTGTGTTGTGTCATCCTCTGTTAAAGTTTCCACCTGACTAATTACCGAGTCCATTTTATATTGAATGGTAAATGACCCGCTGTTAATTATTATTTGAGATATTTTTACCAAAAGAGTTATATTTATCGTTTAAGATGATTAGATTTTTAGTGATACATGTTAGGTCGAGGCCTGTATATTTACTAACCCACAACAACGATATCGACCCCACGACACTCCTCCTCGGCGAACAACCAGATCAGATCTCTATAAACACCAAGACCTCGGGATATTAGGTAAACCTCATCTAATAAGAAAATCTAAACCAAGGTACTCAAACAATAGCCAGTGGACCTACATCCCTCCCTTCCTTCCTTCCTTCCTCTCCCCCTCCTTCCCTCAGCCTTTTAAACACCCAACACTATAGCATTGTTTACCTTTGAGCCGGGAAACTGTTTGCTCTCTTCAAAAGTCTTGGATCCGCTCACTAAATGAAATAAATTATATATTTTTTTTCTAAAATATTATTTACTGTCTACAATAGTCTATTTTTAGCGGCTTTAATTAATCCAATATTTTTACCTGAATTGTCCTTGAAACCAGTTATCATGTGAGTGCTAGAACCCAGTTATCATGTGAGTAGGCTAGAACCTTGTCAGTGATCCCCATGTAATCAATTGTTTGAAAAGAGAGAGAGAGAGAGAGAGAGAGGACCAGTACCCATTCTTGACTTTGCATTCAACCGCCTCAACTTCCCCGCGCGTCTCTCTACGAGTCTACAGGGACCAGCGGCGACGACTACAAATCACTGTCCCTCAACTGCCGTTTTATGACCTCCTGCGACCAGAGTCTTTAAACGTCGTTCACTAAGACTTCATTTCTACACCCGACAATACATGAATACTGAACAACAAAGTGTGATATTCATTCCAACTAATGACTGCTACAGAGAGTAAGGAAGAAACCGTATTCCATTTTGTATTATCAGTTATATATCTAATTCCTATCAATCTTTTTATATTTTATTTTTGTCGTTCTTACGTGTGCTTATTCGTCATTATTTCTATCTATATCGTTTTTTTTAATCTCAAATCTACATAAAAAAAAAAAAAAGCCTCACACATTTATCTGAGTTTTGTTACGAGATGTGTTTATTTCATTCTCATGGTCAGGTAAATAACGGTTCATTAAACGTTATTTACCCTGTGTCAGCACTACGGTAACACCCCAGTATAATGTTGTGTGTAGCCATCTTTTAGCTCCGTTATCCCTTATAGTAGGTCGCCGTCCTACTCAGAGCTTCCTTCCTGTTTATATTCATACCGTTGTCTGTGTCCCTCCCTCCCTCCCTCCATCCCTCCTTTCCTTCTCCCTCCCTCCCTCTCTCCCTTCCTTCCTTCCCGGTCTTCCCCCTACCTCTCTTCCCTCCTCAGTCTTCGCCTCCCCTACTGTACACCCATAAACACCCTCCTCCCCCGTCCCTTCCTCCTCCGCTCCCTGATCCTTCCCTCCTCCCTCCTTCCCTCCCCGGCTCCTCCTGTATATTCATAACCACCATATGATCATTATCTTTATCGTTATCACCACACGTCGCCCCTTCCGCCCCCTCTCTCTCTCTCTCTCTCTGGTGTATTTTTTCCCTCTTTATTCTTTCTCCGTTTTTAGGTGCGTGTGCCTGCGTGTATTTGAGAGTCAGCGTGCGTGCGTGTGTGTCAACTCCTCCACTACTTTTCTGCTCCACCGGTGGACTTTCATTCCTCCCTCACCTCTCCCCAGGTCTCTTCACCACCTTCTCTTCTGCCTTCTCTTCCCCTTACCCCTATCTCCCTTTACTGCCCCCCTCCTCTTCCCTTTACCTCCTCCCTTCTCTTCTTCCTATCTTCCCTTTACCCCCCCCACCCCCCCCTCCGTGGATCAACCTCCCCCTGGACACCTACCACCACCACCACCACCACCACCGCGGCCCTCATCCACCTCTCTCGGAGCAGCCATACACTAGTGTCCCCATCTTGAAATTAACAGTGAGGCCGTTTACATAACATTAAGCGCTATCCTGGAGCATTAAGAGCATGCTAGACAAATGACATTAGCATTTTAAACTCGTGGTTATCCCGCGCCGGCACAACCTAGGTACAGAAACTTTACAGCTGTGGGGAGATATGATAATGATTTTGCTGCTGCTGTACCCCGGAACATTGTGTTTTAGGCGGCGTTTTCTTTGCTGCCGTGAACTCATTTCGGGAAGGCTTTACGCTCAAACGAATGCCACATAACACGAGTCAACAACACGTGTCGGGACTGCTACTACTACTACAATATTTACTCTTGAGCCATTGTAGGTCGAGTGTCTCTCCTGTATATGTAGATCAAACCCGCGCGAGTGTTTTTCTGATGAGCCAAAACAAGAACTATGATCGAAAAGAAAAATAAAGAATGTGAGGGAAAAGAAAAAAAAATGAAGCCAGAAAGTTGGAGGAGGAGGAGGAGGAGGAGTGACCGTCAGGCGAGGGAGGGAGGGTGTAGCAGCAGCAGGAGGAGGAGGAGGAGGAGGAGGTCCCCCAGAAGACTTGCTCTTCCTTTTTCAGTTGTTGCGGTTGTGTGAGAGTAACGAGCAGCGTCCCGTTACTTACGACGTGGCCAAACTTACGAGGCGTGTTTACTTACGACTCGCACTTACGATCCTCGCTAACTTACAGCGGCCCGTTATTAACACGAGATACCAACCATGAAATTTCATCAACGGAAAAAAGGAGAAGAAAAAAGGAGAGGGTAGTGTAATGAACAGATAAATTTAGTGGTAAATATATACTTGTTTTTCCTGTTATTGCTCTTTCTTCTTCTTATTCTTCTTCGTCATATTTTTTTTTCAATTGTAAAGTTGTATGGGAGTGATTTATTTAATTTATTTAATTTTTATATATTTTTATTGCGTACTGGTTTAGTATTTTTACTATTCTATGTAATAATAATAACAATAATAATAATAATAATGATTCCAGCAAAGAGCTTTCAAAATATATCTCACGTTGACACACACACAGTACAGCAGCTGGTTAACACACACACACACACACGCGCGCTACACACCCACACCTACCCCCCCGCCACACACACACCCCACCCCGCCCCCCACCCCCACACACACACCAAACATAACATCAATCAACAAGGACGATGAAAGGTTCCGCTGCGGTAAAAAAAAAAAATCCTAAAGGTTTAATACCGAAGCATGATTATAACACTTCCACTCTTGTAACACTGAGTATCTAGATAGTTAAGCTTAAATTATGATCTAGGATGGGTGTTACTCCTGGTCCAGCGGCTGATTTAATTATGATGAAACCTCACGGATTGATATTGAGTTTACTTAAAATAATGTTCGCGTGTGGTTTACGTATAGCAGAGGGGGGTCGTTCGTCTTGTGTTGGTCGTCTTCACGTATTTATTTATTTTTTAAACTGTGAATTATAATGATATTCATGGTGTTTATGTTGTGATCTATACAAGGATAAGAATATACAGAGAAAAAATAGGTTAAGGCGGTACTTTCAGGTTGCTTAGAGGTTCCATTTGGTCACCCAGAAGTTATGGGGGGAAGGGGGGGGGGAACTTGTTGAATCACACAGAGTTCCCTCCTCTAGTTAGTGGCCCTTTCAGATTACATTGGGTTCCCTCCACTAGCTGAGTAAACCTCCCGTACACCATTGGGCTCCCTCCACTAGCTGGTAACCCTCCTCCACTAGTCAGAGTTCCCTCCAGCACCAAAGAGTTCTCGCTACACCCAAGAGACCCCTCATAGCGGCCCTCCCTCTCAAGAGTCACCCTGGGCTAACACTCCTCCAGCGTGGGTCCCATTTGGTGCTGGAGTGTGCCTATTAACATCCCCCTGGCTCCGTGTGGTTCATTTTACGCATCTGGACTCCCTCGTCTACTCTTCAGGTCTCCAGAGCGTAGAGTGAAATTTTGAGACGCCATAGAGTAATTTAGTTGGGGTCGAGAGCAGGTCAAGTAGGAAGGAAACTGACAGACGTATATAATAATAATAATAATAATAATAATAATAATAATAATAATAATAATAATAATAATGGTAATAAATGGTAGATATCGACTTTTGCGGCTACATTATTCGATTATTTGCGGATTTTCGATTGCTGTGGGTAAGTGACAACAATCTTAACACCAGTAACCTAAATATTATGCAATTAAACAAGTTTTCTGTGAAAGAGTACGGGAACTACTTTTTCTCTGTTTATGATTCCTGACAATATACAGACGTACGGTTGTAATACACACACTTAAAACACATTAACTAACCTTACGACAACTATTGAACCTTCCTAGTGTCCAGTTGCTTTGTTTTGTTTAATTTCTACGGTGTTCAGTGTAAGAGTGGGGCTACAAATTACTTATACGACTAAATATATACTCGAGTCTTACCTCCGTGGGTGATCAACCGCGGTAAACTTATAGCGACGTGACAAATACAATACCACGAAGTTACACAATAGTTGATCACTAAAGAACACCGCTCTTATCAATGGGTCTATTATACGGTAATGTACCTTTGGATAAATTGACATTTTTTTTTTCACATATTATAAAATTCTATATATATTTTAAAATGTACAAGTTACTGTATACCGGAGATGCGCAATATTTGACCTGTGTATTCAGAGAACTAACTCCATGTATCTCATCTAAGTGCTGATTGGCTGAGCTGATATGCCAAATTTGTAACAACTCATATAACTGGTCACTAAGAGTTTTGCTTTATTTCTTTAGGGTTCAGAGGGTGTATGCAGCGAATAATTAAATCTACGCCATCAATAGTTTTTGTGGATAATGTTGCCACGGATACAAAAGGTGGATAATTAATGTTTTTTTGTGTGTGATTTGAAATTTAGATAATCTAAAGAACCATAACATTTAAACTTCATTAATTACCATAAGGTTTTAAATTCAAGATATGACATGGAAATAGATAAATGAAGACGCTAAATATTATTACGAGTTATATGCAGAGGAATAATGCTTCATAAGATGTGAATCCTAATAGAGTTATCAAACGGGATCATCATTCTTTAAAATCAACAATAAACGCATATCTCTAACAGCTTAATCAATCACAAACCAAGAAAAAAAAATGTATAACGTTCATCTTTTATAACCACTTAGGAGACAGTAGTGTGTAATTTACGCTTCAAACATCTGTATACACCGCCATACACCGTCATACAGGGGTTAATACTAGCCTGTCATTACTCAGTATTTCAGGTCAGCTTTTAATTACTTCCTCCCTAGAATGGAAGTGAAATGATACAGAGGTTTGGTTAGCTGAGTGACAGACAAGCTTGTTAACCCACTTTACCTTGCGTGTGTGTGTGTGTGCGTGTGTGTGTGTGTGTGTGTTGTATAGGTATGTAAGCACACAGACGTTGCAGGTGTATAATTACCGGGAGATGATGAAGTGTACACATGAATTTACCTGTTGATAAATGGTGATTTTTAACTATGACAATAACATAAAGTAACTTCACTCTAACTGGAAGTAAGCTAGTAGGAATGAACACTGCTAAGAATGAACACTGCTAAGAATGAACACTACAAAGAATGAACACTACTAAGAATGAACACTACTAAGAATGAACACTACCAAGAATGAACACTACCAAGAATGAACACTACTAAGAATGAACACTACTAAGAATGAACACTACTAAGAATGAACACTACTAAGAATGAACACTACTAAGAATGAACACTACCAAGAATGAACACTACTAAGAATGAACACTACCAAGAATGAACACTACCAAGAATGAACACTACTAAGAATGAACACTACTAAGAATGAACACTACTAAGAATGAACACTACCAAGAATGAACACTACCAAAAATGAACACTACTAAGAATGAACACTACCAAGAATGAACACTACTAATAATGAACACTACCAAGAATGAACACTACCAAGAATGAACACTACTAATAATGAACACTACCAAGAATGAACACTACTAAGAATGAACACTACCAAAAATGAACACTACCAAAAATGAACACTACTAATAATGAACACTACCAAGAATGAACACTACTAAGAATGAACACTACTAAGAATGAACACTACTAATAATGAACACTACAAAGAATGAACACTACCAAAAATGAACACTACCAAGAATGAACACTACCAAGAATGAACACAACTAATAATGAACACTACAAAGAATGAACACTACCAAGAATGAACACTACCAAAAATGAACACTACCAAAAATGAACACTACCAAAAATGAACACTACCAAGAATGAACACTACCAAAAATGAAATCAGTATCTATATGTCATTCATTATAAAACAGGAGAAAAAAGGCAGATATCTCGGAGACTCGGGTTAGACAGTATTCTAGTTTAACAGGATGAAGGTGTTTTGAATACGAGAAGCCAATTACCCCTCCATTGGTTTTTAGCCACAGTGAATACCAGTCAATTCTCTCCCCAATGGAAAAAAAAAGATAAACGTAATATTACTCTCTATGGTAATACAGCAAACCATCACTCGAACTGTCTGTCTGTCTGTCTGTCTGTCCTAAAACATTTCAAGTACTGTGTTGAAAAGGAAAGAGAGAGAGAGAGAGAGAGAGAGAAGGCAATGTTAATCTGTAAACGGTATTTTGACTTCATGCAATGTTACACAACAACAAAATAAAAACACGGTATTTATTTTTTTGGCTTTTTATTTAGGCAGTTTTTTATATTTCTTTTTTTTTACTTTTTTATTTCTTTTTTTCTATATCTCTTTGGTAATTCGTATTGTGGTTTATCAGTGTATTGGCGTATTCAAAATGTTTATAAGTGTTCATAATTTCTTTTTCAACGTCTCATATGGAAGTGAATACTTTTAATGGGGTGTTAAATTCTTCTTTAGTTATAGACGAGAGAATAGTTGGATGGTCTCAACTAACCTCATCCTCATAAGGGAGTTTCAATACTTTATTCAACACATGAGAAAAACAAACACGAGTATGATGTACTGAGAATGATACTTCCAGTGAGGTTTATATCATAACTCCTGTGGGTAAAACTTAAGATAAATTTAACAGTAGAATCGAAGTTTTGTCATCCACAACGTTAGTAAAAGGAAAAATCACTTAACTTTCAAGATTGAATATTGTCACCGATGAAGACACCATAGCGACAGACAATGGGTATCAGAAGCTTAGGAGGATCAGAAACTATAAACAAGACACCAGCACATTTGAGCATCGGAGAGTTGGGATCAGAAACTATAAACAACATAGAAACAAACTGAGCATCGGGGAGTTAGGATCAGAAACTATAAACACTCGAAGATATTTAACTCTCAGGACATGTTTATATATTTTAAGAGTCTGGTCACCTTGAAGACTGTACAGTATAGTATGAAAATAGTGCTTAATTCAATGTTATGTAGATACAGTATTATATCAGCTAGTGACGACCCAACTAGAAAAAGAAGGAAGGAAATTACTGGACGCTGTTGGTAAGGTATAGACAAAGTTGCTGTTAACTGTATCTTTTAACATGTAAGACGAGAGAAACTAATCCAATTTTAAACGTATTATTACAAATCAGAGAAAGTGTATCCGCAAAAACTTCTTAGTTAACTTAAAACTCCAGAAGTTATGTTATTCTTCTTCATTTCCTATTATGGCTCTCTGGGTAAAGGAAATAAAATGAATGAAAAAGTGACGGGGTTACGATCTCTTTCAGTCTTATCAGTCTTACCGTCGTGAATATTGAGGGACTTTTATGAAATCCCCCCGCCCCCGCCCCAAAAAAAAAAATTAATGAGGAAAAATTACCTAAGTAAAGGACTCGCGGCGGCGACCAACACACACACACACACACACACACACACACACACACACACACAATAATGACGGCATAAGGAATTTGTAATCACTTTTTAGCTCTTCAGGTCTATCTAAATGAACCATCATATACTTGTATTTGTTCTCATATTTTGGGTGTGTTTTCCGTCTCATGGTTGGCTGACTGGCTCACCATTCAGGGGAGACACCAGACGACCAAGTTCGTGAATCAGAAGTTATCTCGTGAAAATGGGAGGGGCACGTGTCTCCTGACGGGTGTTAGTCATGTCATGGGTTATAAAGATGACCTGGTGACATCTTTGGATATCTACAGGTAGAGTTAAGGGATATTTTTGTAATACGTTCCTGATTTTTTTTTCGTTGAGAGTTACAAGAGAGCATAGGTCCCGTAGACAGTGTGTGTGTGTGTGTGTGTGTGTGTGTGTGTGTGTGCGCGCGCTTATTATTTGTGTGTATGTGCGTATATTTGTATATGTGTGTGTGTGTGTGTGTGTGTGTGTGTGTGTATGTATGTGTGTGTGTATGTGTGTACACTAGGGACGCATCACACTGCACTAGCACACACTTAACATGCTCCTCCCTGGTGTTGGCTGAGTCTCACGCTCCCCCACAGAAGAATACTGCAGGTCGGACACTTAAAAATATGTATATAAGTTTCGGGGGAACTTTTTAATTGCCATCACATCTTAACTTGGTAATGGTTGGCCGTGAAAATATCTTGAGCTCTCACGACTGCTGGGCATTTTTGGTGAGAGTTGTGTGTGTGGGTGTGTGTGTGTGTGTGTGTGTGTGTGTGTGTGTTTGTGTGCGTGTGCGTGTGCGTGTGTGTGTGTGTTTGTTTTGAATATCCTCACTGCTGGCTGCTTCTTCACCCTTGTTTATATGATAGAGTGTACAGTATATTCCCTTACTAGCTCATCCTTGCATGTTCAACCATGAAAATAAAAGAGAAATACGTCTTATGTTTTGTCATCTTGAAACAACAAAGATGCTTTTCCTGTCGGTTTGTGGCGGTACAACGTAGACTGATCCACTGGCTGTAGGTGGGAGGCGAAGACATTAACAGAAATATGAATACAAAAATCTATTAATATTTCATCACAGTGTATGAATTTAATCTGAAGACGCAGTTATATTGATTTTTTTAGCAACGGGAATAAAATCACATAAAACGATCTATTTGTCTCATCTTCTAAGACTAATATCACTACCCTACAAGAACAAGACGTACTGTTAGTTTGGTCCGTCTGGCAAGGTTGTGGTCACCGGAAAACATCCCCTGACTATGTTCTCTAGACCGTCATCCAGCAGCACAGTTTTCGATATCTAACCCGGAAAAAAAATCGATAATGTTTACGAGGGTGTAACAGAACGTCAGCCATAACATAGCTGATCTGAGGTGAGATATTTCCCCAAGTGGTCGTATTCAGATCTGGTGGTAGCCCTCCCTCCGTCCCCCAGGTTATATGATGTCCTTTCCTCCCTCCCTAGCTCTGTGTTGTCCTGCCTCCCCCTCACTAGGTTACTCCCCAAAGCACACACCCTCAGCTACAGAACGTCACAACTCCCAGGCGTAAGTCTCTATGGCGCCGGCGTCATGAATATTGCATTAACCATTTTCGCCGAGCCACACCTAACTAAGTGTACCATCAGGGCAGGTGCCCAGGCACGGCACATTACCGTGATGTAGGGCGGCCCCGGCCAGCCTCCCAGCCCTCCTGCCTCCGCCGCCCCCCACTTCCCCCAGCACACACCACCGTGCACTTAACACACAACAAACACACTGAAACTATTTAACACAACGTAAATACAAGTAGACAACACAATAACCAATACAAATACACAACAAACAACATGTTCATAACACTATAAAGATACAACTCACAACATACAATGGGTAACACAAAATGCACAACACAATTTCTATACCACGTACACTTCCTGGGAACCAGAGTGCCACCAATCCGACTAGGTGCTAGAGTGCCAACCATCCTACTAGGTGCTAGAGTGCCAACCATCAGACTAGATGTCAGAGTGTCACCAATCCTACTAGATGCCAGAGTGTCAACCATCCTATTAGGTGCCAGAGTGCCACCCATCCTACTAGGTGCCATAACGCCAGCCAAGCTAGGACCAGGTCACCTCTCAGCTGGGTCTTGCTGCTTAACATACAACGCAAGATACCATTGTTGCTTCTTTACCAGGATCTGAGATATCAGGTGTCGGAGTACAGGGAGGTTCAATTGTCAGAGTACAAGGGGGTTTAGTTTCAGAGTACAAGGATGTTCAATTATAATTGAACATCCTTGTACTCTGAAACTTTGATAATTATCAAAGTACAAGGCGGTTTATTTTCATAGTACAAGGAGATTCAATTGTTTGAGTACAAAAAGGTTCAATTGTTAGAGTGCAAAGGATTCAGTTTTAGAGTACAAGGAGGTTCAGTTTCAGAATACAAGGGCCTGCCACGAACTCTTCAGAGACGTCGATAGAATGTAAATAGTAGGAATGATAAAAAATAAAAATATATCCTTATAGACTTGAAAGAAGAAACAAAAACATGTATAAAAAAAATGAGAAAATAATTAAATTCATGAAGAAACAAAAATTGAAACGAGAAAGGAAATACGTATTATTGAGAGAATTAATGAGAACAAAATGATAAACTGATGGAGGAGAGAGAGAGAGTCAATCAACATTACGTTACCTCACACCAATACCACCATCAGACGCCCGGGAAAGAAGCGCCACTCACTGTACAGTTTAGACTGACCACTGATCTCTCTCTCCACCCAAGAACCAAATATAGATAATGACCCACAACAGACAGACACTTAAAACATTATCTAATAGATGTTTGTTCTTTAATAACGTCAACACCGTTTACTCACAAGGTCCACGAAAACAAATTTAATACCTTATTGATCTAGAAGTAATTACAGGTGTTTTTCGTGACTCAGGTATGACCATTTGGCTATTAAGTGTTTAATTAGTAAAGTAAGATATTAGGTGGAATATTATATCGGGAATTATGATATACTTGTATATTCATAAGATAGACCAATAAATAAAAAATAAGAAGATTTATATCATATTATTCATCAACTGCTTCTGCTTATCTTTGGAAGGGTTAGTTAAACATTATATTCGTTCAATTTTTAAATGGACAGGTTTTACTCCCTCTTTGGGCACCATCACACAATACCCTTTATCATGATCGTTATAACTTACGCTAGACACACTGAACACATCAGGATTTCTTTGCGTCATGTCCAGTTTGAAAAAAAAAATATTTAAAAGTTTTCATTTCCCCTGAAGAGATTTCGTTACTTGAGACAGCGAGGAATAGGTGAAGACGAAATACCAAAACACATCTATATTTATACCGGAGTCGAAAAAAATGCGACGAAGTAACACAAGAAGAAGGAGCGACGGAAAGAGGAGGAGAAGTGGAGGAAGAGATAATGGAGCGAGGAGAAAGAAGTGTGTGGAGGAGTGAGCGTGACAGGCGTGGTGGCAGTAAGAGGCGGTGCGGCCCGCCACCCCCAGTATTATGCTGTGTTATTGGACGCTCCTGTTTAGCATAGAAATGGCGACGCTACCTGATGGACTGCCGTCACATTGTCTCATAATTTACGCTTAAATCGGTCAAAGGACGGTCTCCCCTGCCTGAATGTGGCGCTCACGGCCCCAGGCTAAGCCGTTACTGACGTGTGCTCCCAGAATAGCAATATGCTCGCCAGGAATTAATTGTACAATACACGCTTATACATGCAAATGGCAGTTTGTTTAAGTACGCATCTGAAGGCGTTTTCTTAATTGTTATGTGTTCTTGTCGACCGTGCCAGCTGTACGTACGTTACTTAAATCGCTCTTAAACGCACGGCTATTTCTTATTAATTTTACAAGTTAGACGTAAGGGCATGAAGGTATAATTAAAGTTGGAGAAGCACCAAGAAACAATCCCTTCCCACCTCCTCCCACCACCCCCACCCTCCTCCCCACTGTGGCAAGACGGCCAAGCTCGGCTCTTGGAGCCGACGGGACGAGCGCGAAGCACTTGATAATAAGCATATTTCCAGCACTGTCTGCCTCCTGTCGGGAATTTAGCAGTAACTCTGATCAGATCCCGGCGTCGGCTTCACCCCGCCGGGATAAGGCCTCTGATGTCCCAATTCCCCGAGACTCCCCAAAATTACAATGTCCCATCCAATTCTCGGGACCGCAGGCGCCGCCCCACTTGAACAAGTAGCGGGGCGAGGACTGGAGGGCCTCGCTCTCATGTTGCCCTGATAAGTGATAATAAATGTTGCCACACACTTTTACCAGCGGTTGCCTCTGACTCGACTCAAATTAAATCCCTGTTATGATTGTGGTTTGAACTGCCTAAGGTAACGAAGATCTTCCCTTCATCTCACCTTCACTACCTCTCGATGCCACTACCGACATTCTTTAAGGCAACAATATCCGAATTTTTTGTGGGGCAAGGAAGTAAAATAATTTACATCAAAATAAACGCTCATACTCTTACGATATTGATGTGCAAGGAAGAAAAACCAAAACCAAAACAAAAGCAACGATTTATATATGTACCCCCAAAAATATTACACATGGGTAATGAAGTAGGCTTTGTATAGAAAACGAATCATCCTCGCCTACCATCTGCTATAGTTGTTCTGAGAGTCGACTAAGACATCGGTGGCATCATTTGGACGAGCTGTGGTACCCTGAGTGAGTGTGGGAGAGCTGATGGAGGGAGTGTCCTTAAGGAGGGTTGTGAGGGTCGTTGAGGGAGAGGAGGAGGAGGTAAGCTGGGGGAAACTGGTCAGGGGAGAGTATATAGGGAGGGGGGGGGGAGAGATGAAGAGCATGCAAGGGTCATCGTGAGGAGAGAGAGTCTTAGTTAGGATGGGGGTCGTTGTGGTGGAGGGTGTAGAGGCTAGTGGTGGAGGGTGTAGAGGCTAGTGATGGGGGGTGTAGAGGCAAGTGATGGAGGGAGTAGGAAGAGTCCCATTAAGGTGTAGGCCTGAAGTAGGTCGTGAAGAAGACAACTGGAGGATCTTGGGTAGGGTGTAGGAGGTCGTGGTAGAGGGAGTGTAGAAGGAAGGGTGTAGGTGTTGGTCTTCTAGCAACTATCCTTATGGGGTCATATTAGGGGTTTGAGGATGACACGATACTGGTGTGTGTGTGTGTGTGAGTGTGTGTGTGTGTGTGTGTGTGTGAGTGTGAGTGTGTGTGTGTGTGTGAGTGTGTGTGTGTGTGTGTATGTGTGTGTGTGTGAGGCCCCCTAAAATAATCTCCAGACTACACACGCAAAAGCAACACGACTCAATAAGTGGCCAAAGTCCGTTCACATCTCCTAACAGGGGTTCACTACCTTATGTGACCTTCCTGGACAAGGCGGTGGAAGGAGCAGAGAACCTGATCATCACATAGAGGTGGGACTGGTCAGCAGGGGCATGACTCGCACCCTCCTCCAGACGCTACAACACACAGATGCGACGTAGCAAGCATTACTAAGCTGTACAAGGCTATATAACGTGGTGTGCCTGCCTGCTTGTCTGACTGCCTGCCTCACCTATTTCCACACGAGACGACAACTGGATCTCAGACACCGCCACACTAGGACCAAGGAGTCTTAAACAGCTGGGTATCTGATCACTCCGTTTTCTAGAATACCTCACTACTAGCGCTTCCTCCTCCCCCACAAGATACATGACCAGGTCTTCAGGTAAACTCTACTGTAAATAAATAAAGTCAACACCACTGAACAAACGAAAAACATTGAAAACTGTTGATATAACTTTGTAAAAAATAAAGCTTGATGTTATAAACTTACCGTTACGATACTGTCATTAGATATAGACATATTAGTTGAGCTCTGACTTGGATTGGGTATGAATAGAGAGAGAGAGAGAGAGAGAGAGAGAGAGAGAGAGAGGTTATACACAAGATAACTTGGGAAAGAGAGACAACCAAACGGAACCGCCCATCAGACTGCAATATAACCGCTTATTAACCAGTTACACAACCGCCCATCAGACTGCAACATAACCGCACATTAACCAGCAACATAACCGCCCATTAACCAGCAACATAACCGCCCATCAGCCTGCAACATAACCGCCCATCAGGTTGTAACGTGTCGCCCCATCAGGCCGTGGATAACGCCCCCATCAGCTAGGTTAAGGCCGTCATCCACTACCATGATGTCCTATTAGCCGGAAGGAACTTTGAATGTGTCCATAATTCTCAACCTTTTACCCTGGAATTTTACGAAGTAATTATTTGTCTTAATATTAGCGTAAGTTACCGGCGAGTGAGGCGCCCCTGCTCTCTCTCTCTCTCTCTCTCTCTCTCTCTCTCTCTCTCTCACGATATACTTTTCCAAAACAAACACTCTCTCTCTCTCTCTCTCTCTCTCTCTCTCTCCTGTTTTCTCAAAACACACACTCTCTCTCTCTCTCTCTCTCTCTCTCTCTCTCTCTCTCTCACTAACATTATCAAGAACAACAACAAACCGTCACCACCACCATCATATAGACACGTCATTTCACACAGTTCTCTCCCCCTACCCTCCCACCGGACCCTATAAGTCGCTCTCATCCGCTATTCACGAACTCTTGTCCTTCAGTTACTCAACCACCCACTCACTCAACCCACCAACTCACTCAATACCCACCCCACCCAACCCACCCAATCAACCCACCCACCCATACCATCTTGACATCATCATTCTAAAGAGTCGGTCCAGAGCACACCTACTGTACAGCATTACAGGTGTTTACGAAATTTGTGATAATTTCCTCTCTTTTTTTTTGAGTTAGTTAAAATAATTGATTTATTATTTGTATTATATTAATTTGTTTTATACGAATACTATTTAAATATCTATCTATACATAATATTTCTTTTACTGTCAAATTTGTATAATATCGAAGTGATTATATTTTATTAATCCATCGGTTTAATTTACGCCATAAACTTTGTAAATTATAAGAAATGATAAAAATTGATAAATAAATATAGTTCAGTTCTAATATAGGTTTAATTACATACAGGTGATTGTTACCGTTATCAGTCATTGTATTCTTTAATGTGTACTACGACCATTAGTTCATGATTTTAGTGTAATGTGGTATTTGTGTTTTTATCAATAAGGTTGAAGATGTAATGATTTGATAACGAGTGACGACAGTAGAGGAGTGTGTTGGTTGTGACTCTTGCCTTGTGGAGTTGTGATTCACCTCAAGAAAGAAAAGACCATCATTGAAATCCTTTACATAATATTATACCAAGTTAGTACTCACAAACCCTTACCATCACCACTACTACCAGTACCGTTACCACCATTATCACCAGCACTACCACCATTACCAACACAACTACCAGCAGCACTACCACCACCTGCACCACCAGCACTACCACCATTACCAACACAACTACCAGCAGCACTACCACCACCTGCACCACCAGCACTACCTTGTAACCTGTAACCTTACATGTTCTACTGTGACCACCTCCTCCTCCTTTTCTCCCTCCTCCCAAGCTCACCCAGATCTCTCTCTCTCTCTCTCTCTCTCTCTCTCTCTCTCTCTCTCTCTCTCTCTCTCCTTCCTCTACTCTCTCTCTCTCTCTCTCTCTCTCTCTCTCTCTCCCTCTCTCTCTATCTCCTGTAATACACCGTATAGTTCCTCGCGCCGCTTCTTAGACAAAACACAAACCATTACTCAACTTTTCTACACCTGACTCCTTCTTCCCATTCAGTTTGTTTTACTTATCTAGGTTTACCCTTCACATCAACCATTTTCTTTAAAAGGAAAACTCGTCTTCGGCCATATATTACTACTGCTCCTCCTATTACTACTACAGTATAGTCCTTTACTTTCTCTAGTGCTGGGGTGATCGTCATCTCGTCCTATACTCGTCATTCATCGTCACTCGTCATAACTCTGCTCCCCAAGTGCCGAATTTCACCAATCTTCTTCTTAGTTCTTGTTATTCTCACGTTCTCTCTTCCTTTTTTTTACTTCTCTGTATTTTGTCTTCACCTTCTTTCGGCTCCAATCCCATTCAACTCCTTTATCTTACCTCCTTCAATTCCAAGTTACCTTTGTCTTTATACCATTATTATTTGAATATTCTTCCTCGCTCTTCTTTTTCGTCTTCTCTTTGTCACCTCCCGTTCTCTCTTCTCTCATCTCTTCTCTATACCTGCTTTCTCTTCTTTAAATTTTGTTTCTGTCTTCTTATTTACAATAACTTCAACAATTATGGAACTTTATTCTTCCTACGTCCCTCCTTCTCCCCCCTCCCCCCCTCCTTCGTGAGAGCGCCTGGGGTAGTATTAAGCTCAGTAAAATGTGTTAGTCTGTGTGTGTCGATTATAGATTCAAAATAGTTCACTGACACTCACCGTGGGGATACTGGCAAGGTCACTGTGAGTGTCGTCTTGGCCGAGGTTGTGGTCACTCGCCCACTGGCTCCCCCGTCCAGTATTCACCCACAAGCCATTAGTCAACGTCTCGCCCACCACCGGATCATATCCACCTAATTTACGATTCTTGGAAGAAAAAGTCTTGATGTGTACGTGAATACTAACACATTTCATCATCTTTGTTTATATTCGATAACTTCCATATTTTGGAGATATTTTCAGGGGAGTGGTGGGCGTCATGGCGTCATCCAGCAGCCATCCATCAGCCGGGTGCTGGATGGCCGCCCGCCCTGGATGGCGTCAACCGTCTCTGGCCCATAAGTCTCCATAAAAGTGACGCTCGCATTTGATTTACAGGCAACGTCTGGCCATTAAATGTGTCGGAGTGAGGGAGGCAAGCATCCGTCAGAGGGGAAATGGCCCTAGGGAGTGGTACCACACTAGTGCTCCTCCGCCCGCGGCTATGTCGCACTCGGCCCTCTCTCTCTCCTTCTCCTCTTCCTCCTGCTCCTCCTACTGCGCCTCTTCCTTCGCTCTCTAGACTCTCCTTGATGAACTGTCACTCTTGGACAGCCTCGCTTGCTGCTAACTCTTGTCTTAAAGATGTCCTCTGGCGATGAAGTGGGTCTCAGAATGTTCCTCTCTATATTCTTTCCTCGGATATATATATATATATATATATATATATATATATATATATATATATATATATATATATATATATATATATATATATATATATATCAGTATTTATTTACATAGGTAAGTACTGTCACTTCATACAGTATTTGTTTTCCAATCAAATTTGAACCAAGAAAACTATCTCTCGATTTTCTCCAACACTGATCATCGTATTACTTATTTGCCTGTGAGACACAACAACAAACTTGGTTGTAACAAGAGAACACCAGAGTCCAGGGAGGTAGGTAGGGGGTGAGGGAGGTGAGGCAGGGGTGAGGGAGGTGAGGCAGGGGTGATTGGGGTAAGGCAGGGGATAAGAGAGCAGACAGGTGGGGGCAGGTGGGGTGGTTGGGAGTGGTGAGGGGCAGGCTGGGGTAATGGAGGACAGGCTGGGGTGGTGGGGGGCAGAGGCTGGGGTGGTGGGGGGCAGGCAGGGGGTGGTGGGGGGCAGGCAGGGGGTGGTGTAGTGGGGGGGCAGGCAGGAGTTGGGTGAGGGCAGGCAGGGAGTGATGGTGGCAGGCAGGGGATGATGGTGACAGGCAGAGGGTGATGGTGGCAGGCAGAAGAAGGTGATGAGGTGGCAGGCAGGGGTGATAGCAGCAGGGATTGGGTGAGGGCAGGCAGGGAGTGATGGTGGCAGGCAGGGAGTGATGGTGGCAGGCAGGAGTGATGGTGGGCAGGCAGAAGGTGATGGTGGCAGGCAGAAGGTGATGGTGGCAGGCAGGGGTGAGGCAGGCAGGGGTGATGGGAGGTGCGAGATGCTGGTGTGGTAAACTGTTGGTGAGTGGCAATGTCAGGTGCCACCCTCACACCGGCCTGAGGGGGAGAGTGCTGTGGTAGGGAAGAAAGGGGTGCTGGACCTAGGGGGAGGAGGGAAGGATGATTAGTCTAAGGAATAGGAGAGAGTGGTGCTAGCCTGAGGGATGGGAGGGGAGGGAGGGAGGAGGAGGGGGTGGAAACTGTGAAGAATGGGAGGGAAGGTGTGACTGAAGGATGGGAGGAAGGGGTGCTAGACTGGAATGGGAGGAAGGGGCTTGACTGAAGGATGGGAGGGAAGGGGTGCTTGACTGAAGGATGGGAGGGAAGGGGTGCTTGACTGAAGGATGGGAGGGAAGGAGGAAAAAAGGGAGGGACGGGACGTTAAACGTGAATAATGAGAGGAAGGGGGTGCTAGACTGAAGGATGGGGGGGGAGGGTGTTGCTAAACCTGAATGACGAGAGAGAGAGAGAGAGGGGGTGCTAGGCCTGAGGGATAGGAAGGAGAGGGGGAGGGAGGGGAAGGAGAAGGGGGAGGGAGGGGTAGGAGGGTCGTACCGAGTCGTCGTGTACCACATTATCCGCCTTGTTTATGTAACGCGCCCCCTGATTGGTCGAGTTGCCGGCGAGCCTCATACCTAACCAATTTTTGGCCTCATAGTCGGGTGCTTAGTGGTGGTTGTTTGTGGTTGTGTTGGAGAAGCCAACTACTATTACTACCACCACCACCACCTCAACCACCTCTACTGCTACTACTAGGTCTACTGTTACTACTACTAATACTACTACCCACTTCCACCACTACTATTACTACGCCCCCTTCCTTTAAATCATCTCTTAAAAAATATCTATTGTCTAAGTATTATTTTTTTTTTAAACACCTACTTTATATACCTGCTTTTATTGTACCATCAAAACCGTTTTATCGGAAATTATCAGAAATTACCATTGCAATAAATATATTTGCCAACTAGACATAATCCTGACAGCTGTCCTCTTGTTCAACCTCAATACTGAACAACACAATGTTTTACTGCTTCCCCCATTATATTTATGTTTTTTCAATTCCACTGTAATTTATGTATATACTTATAATATAAAAAATAAATAAATAAATATAATAAATAAATATGGAAGTGATAACCGTGGTAACATTATGAGATGTTCTTATTACCACCATGCTATTGTACTATTCCAGATGATACTAAATGTTACATAATACTTCCATGAGATAAATGTAAAAGTATATATCAGGTGCCTAAAAGAGAGCTCAGGTTCTCAACTGGCTCAGCCATGTTAATATTGTTATTATTATCCACTCTGTATCTGTGTTTTTCTAGCTAAATAAACTGTTTCAATTCAATTCAACTACTACCACCACCAAGATTACTGATACTACCACAACTACCACTACCGTCACCACCACCACCACCAATATCTCCACCATCACCTCCACCTCCAACAACAACTTCATCAACAACACCACCACCACCACCACCAACACCACCACCACACTTCTAGGTGATAGCCTCCAGCCAGTACATTACCTCCCTTGTGTAAGGTTGTAAACAAGACATTACAACTCTACCTCAGTAAAACATAACTTAACCATAATACTAACATGACGTAACATAACCTAACACCAACATGACGTAACGTAACCTAACACCAGCATGGCCTATGATAACCTAACACCAACATGACATAACGTAACCTAATACTAACCTAAATAATACTTAACGTAACCCAACGTAACAGGACACTTAACAGATTCTAACAAGACGTAACACTCTATTAACATAATTTAACGTAAAGCAACATAACTTAATACCAACCTAACACTAACCTATATTAACTTAACACTAACCTAACCAAATCTAACGTAACACTAACAAACATCATTAAACCGTATTAGAACATAAAAAAAAAGGAACTTGAAGTAAATATATGAATAGGTAAACAAATAAATAGGTAAACAGACAAAGAGGTAGATAGAGACATCATTTTACTGTTACCTCTCTACTATTCCTTGTCTTTCTTCACTCTTCTCTCCTCTTTCATTACTCTTTCCTCCTCTTTTTTCACTCTTTTCTTCTCTTTCCCCACTATTTTCTCCTCTCTCCTCCCTCTTTCCTTACTCTTTCTTCCTTCTTTTCTAGCATTACCTCCTCTTTCCTCTTCCTTTCTCACTCTTTCCTCCCTGTTTCCATTTTTTCACTCTTCCAGTTCATCAAAGTGAAATATATAGGCAATGCTTCACTCTATAAATTATCATCATCCTTAACTGGGGATAGAAAAGGAGCGTTGATAATGTACAGGAAGAGAGAGAGAACTGGTGATAACGACAAATAATCCACGACAAAAAAATCATGAAACAAAAACTAAATTCAAGTAACTAAAAAAGATTCACGAAATAATCCATAATAATAGAAATCCACGAAACGAAAAAAAAATCTACGAAACGAAAAAAAAATCCACGAAACGAAAAAATAAAAATCCACGAAACGAAACAAATCTTAAGAAAAAAAATCTATACAAAACGAAAAAAAAAAACGAAATTAGCAAAGGAATTAACTACAGCGTATCGTGAAAACTCCTATTGATATTTTGATACTCACTTTGATCTGCCACTTTTTGATCTTCCCGTCTGACCTAGCCGCTGTGACCTTCCGTTCTGACCTAGCCGATGTGACCTTCCGTTCTGACCTAGCCGCTGTGACCTTCTGTTCTGACCTTTGCTTCATCTGCTGGTATTATTTAATCCATCAGCCTTCAGACTGTTTTATCCTGTGCAACATTTTGATTGATATTAAATTCATCCATTGTTTACTTGTGAATGATGTTTTTTTGGTGACACCACACACACACACACACACACACACACACACACACACACACACACACACACACACACACACACACACACACACCAATTATCATTTTTGTTTTAAGTTTTAGGTTTGATCATGGTCTGTTTTATCAGTTTTAAGTGCTGTAAGTTTGATGGGTCTCTAGGCTGGTACTAGGGGATCATGAGGCCGCTGTCCATCACCCTTCAACATGTCAACACAAAATCTCACGCCTCACCAACCCTGTGTGTGCTTTTATTTTGATGGCCTGATATGCTGACCAACTTTGAGAGAGAGTGTGTGTGTGTGTGTGTGTGTGTGTGTGTGTGTGTGTGTGTGTGTGTGTGTGTGAGAGAGAGAGAGAGAGAGAGTGTGTGTGTGTGTGTGTGTGTGTGTGTGTGTGTGTTTGAATGTGTGTGTGTGTGTGTGTGTGTGTGTGTGTGTGTGTGTGTGTGTGTGTGTGCGTGTGTGGAAGTGTGTGTTTGGGAGAGAGAGATAGAGATAAAAACTGTGGTGAAAAAGAAAGTTTATACGTTTTATGTATCTCGGGGTAAAAAAAAATAACCAGAGAATTTTAAATATATTTCCAAGTATTATGTAAAATTTCATTGGGGGAGTTTTGGTTTTTGTTTTTATATTCTATTTTGATTCGTAATATTGCATCACTGACGAAAGTATTCATAGACGTAATACTTTATATGTTACTAAAAGTATTTAATAATTCTAGACGAACTTTTTTTTTATCCTAATCTTTAAATAAACACGTATTGGGTGATGGTGATGTGGATTATATTTTTCAGAAAGAGACCAGATGCTGAATTCTCTTCACTAAATGGTAATAAGAGAACGCATCTACATACAATATAATCTATGTGTAATATCAAGATTATTTTACTCACCGTATAATATTTATCATACGTAAACATAGAAAGATTCGGTCTCCATTTACATTTGAGGATAAGGTTCAATTTACGAGCCTTTTGAGAATCTGAACCCCCCCCCTGATTATTAAGTGTGATGCTTAGAAGATAAATCAAGTGCGTCTCTTAATTTTAGGTTCGTATTATCTCTCAGCCCCTTATCCCCTTGGGTCTCTTTTCACGCCCCCTATTACTGAGCTCCCTTCATCACAACCCTAGAATCAATACGAAATTCTATACTTGTTGGTGAATAATAATCTGGGTGTGTTAACTGGTCCTGTTGAAAGGTAGAAATCGACTAGTTTGCAGAAAGTGTTTTCAGTCTACCACTATCATCACTACTGCAACCCCTACTACCACCACCACCACCATCATCACCACCACCATCACTTCAATCACCACCATCACTAGTACCATAACTACCACCATCACTCACTCTACACTCAAGCTCTTCATAATGACCTCCTCAGCCTTTCCACCATAAACCTCCCTCATAACTTTTAGCTCCTCTACCCCCTTTCCCTTCCTCCTTCCCATCACCTTTCTCTTCCAATATTTAGAAGAAATAAATAATATCTTAACGTTTCTTATCCAAATGCTTATCTTAAGTTGGGTATAAACTGTAAACATTTCCCATCTTGGAGTAGCATCACACGTCGGACTCTGGTAATATCCGCTACAAATAAACCTGATAAAAAAGAAACTCATTTCACAGTGGATCAAGTGGTAAGCGGGCTAGCGAGGGTGGGGGGGTGGAATGGGGTGGTAGGCATCAGTCACTGCCATGCACGCTCTCAATTAATGACCTATATGTCATAATTCATGGTGCGAGGGTTACAATCCATGCTGGCTGAACCGACCACCTTATACAATTGATAGTGTGAGCAGTTCAAGGGGGGGGTGTTGGCCTGCCTGCACCTCCCTCCCTCTTCACTCTCACACAACATTTTGCCTCTCCATCTATCGGTTCCCTATAACCCTCTATATCTATCTGTTTACGGTATAGTCTTTGTAATTCTGTGATAAAGGGTAATGTTAGTCGATGATTTATAGGTAAGATCTGCCAAGGAGAGTGATGGTCGAGGTTCTACATAGTGTAGGAACAACCTATTTAAGATTATTGTACACTATAAATATATTCTCCTTGGCGTGTGTACTCGATTGCTGTTTACAACATTAGAAGTTCAGCATTAGAAAGCTACTCATTAAATTCAAAACAATGATCCTTTATCAACAAACATCATAAGTGATTTAACAGTGACAAAATACATAAATAAAACGTATAAAAATAACACAATGCTTATGAGAAGTAAACGTATCTGTCAGCTTTAAGAGAATAAGGGAAAGCTGGTGAAAATAAGGCATTAGTGCTTGACAGGCGCCAACCGTGAGTGCAGAGAAGAGCCCGTGGTGTGAGCGGACCCAAGTTACAGCAAAACTATTCTTATAGCTGATGGAATCAGTCAGGAAAGGAAAACGGTTATAAAGACGATTAAAACGCAACTAAAAAAATTAGGTCAGATAAAACAGCTAAACTAAACTAACCTAATCTAACATAACCTAACCAAAAATAAACATATTTACCTAATATTTTCAGATATACAAAGAAGAAAAAATTAATTTTTTTGATACATAAAATCTGATAGGAAGAGAGAAAACTGTTAGTATTGTTATTATTTTAATAATAATATTATTAGTAGTATTATTACAGTTATTGTTATTATTATTATTATTATTACGTACTCGAACAAAAGAGGAAGTGAAAGAAGAGAGAGAGAGAGAGAGAGGAAAAATGATAATTGAGGAAGAGGTGAAACAGGCATTAAACAAGCAGAAGAAAAATGAAAAGATACTAAACGTTGATGAAAGCACTGACGAAATGTTAATGAAGGAAGGTGAAAGAATGACAGACTGAATGAGAGGAGTGAATTATTGAGAGCAAAGTAACACACGGATAGCAACCGGTGTGTGTTTAGTTTACCTGTGTATAATAATAATAATAATAATAATAATAATAATAATAATAATATTTAGTACAGTATATAAATTGTAATAGCAATGATCTACACGAATATAATAACAATATGTTAATAATCAAAAGAAAATAAAACTATTAACAAAAATCATAAAAAAATATTATTAACTAATATATCCATAATAGTTAAAGTAATAACTACGGTACTACTATAGGTGCATTATATGACCACACAAACAGCAGGACAGACACAGTAGCAGACATAAAAATGTCCACAGTATAGACACAATACCCATAAATTACATTATTATTGTCACCATTGTCCTTTTTTCACTCGTCAGCCACATGAGCGGGTGTGGTACCAGGGGCTGTATTGCTGTGTATTACATACCATTCACTCACACCGATCAACACTAAAATATTCTAATGAATACACATTCCTGCATATACAAAGAGCTCGCGCGCCATTCACGAACGACCATTGAATTTATGAGAAAATAAAAACAAAGTATTTCAGGCGGCGTCAGTAAAGAGGGCGCCACAAGACCACCGAGCGGGAACAACCACCACTAACACAACGATGGAGGTAAGGGCGTATCTTCGTTAAGCTTGTTATACACTCGTTTGGTGCAATAATTGTTATGAATAACCATATTATCCTCCTCTTTCTTTATCACGGGATTAGCGCAAAGCCTCGTTTAAGCAACATATTCGCCACCTAAAATCCTCTCAACCAAATATTTCGCTGAACGTTCGCAACATTGCATTTTCGGTCCATCAGTTTTTATTAAGAAGTTCTTGATAATGCAAGTTTAGCGGCGGCGCGGCCAGGTGTAGTGTTTCTGGGTGAGAGCAGGTTAATAAGTCTCAGGTCTGAGGGGAAGCGACGGGCCGTCTCCCCCAAGACCCAAGTGAGGGGAGCAGCCTAATGAGGGAGGACCGCCTGAAACCCGACCCGTGTACCTCGAATATTCATCACTAGTCGAGCGCTAATAGCATTTGTTCATTTTAATTCCCGACTCTCACTTTCCCTGCACAAACTCCCGTTTTCTGCCCTCGTGCCCCGCCTTAACTTTCATCCCTATATTAGCGGGGCGGAGGAGCCATTCTCCACAACTGTGGTCCGCTTATGAAAATCCACGTCGTCGGGATAACCCGCCGTGTGTTTTTATGGTATAAGGTCGAGTTTAGCGGCGAGTGGGGGCGGTAATCTCTTCTGCAGGAGGGAGTGTGGCCGGGTTGATGGGAGGTGGCAGACGCGCGGCGACCTGCCTGTTTGTATCTGGCGAGGGCGACGGGGCCCTTCATGGGTAATGTGGCCCGCTGGGGTAATTGTTCCCAACCCCCTACAAACTTTGTGTCCCCCGTGGGGCCTCAGAGGGGAGCAGCGGCCGCTGGGGCCTCCCTGGGGAGGATATACTGGGGTGGAGGGAGCCTCAGGTGGGGCCTAGGAGTAGGGGGAGGTATAGGAGGAGCCGGGGGGTTATGTAGTTGACCTAGTGTAATAAGTTTGATATTTGAATCAAGGTGTCCGGGCAGGTGGCGTATACAATGTCTTGTAAATATTAAGTAAGAAAGTGGTGTTGGGGGCGGTGAGTGCAGCCTCACGTGCACCGTCGCCCTCCATCACGCCACCAAACTTACCAAGTAATGGAGTATAATTTTTTTTTCTGTTTATATCAGCGGCCACATACTTACAGGCGTCCCTATTTCACGTGGGTAAAATACTTGCGTTATACGATATGTACCGGGAAGCGTAAGTGAATGGCCATCATCATAACAAATGTTCCTTCTAACATGATTAGGTGGTGTATATACCATGTATATAAATTTAGGCTCGCTGGTGTTGAATAATGTATGCGACGTGTTTCAGATGAGGTGGTTGTCCGCTCCACTAACACACTTTTTTTTTTCCTACACCGGAAATATTTATATGGACAAATTCGCCGTCAGGGTGTTCAGTGATTCCTGTGATGATGCTCTGGGGAAATGTATATCTAATCCAAACAAGTTATTCAAGAATTTATGATTGTAAATATTAAGACATTTTGCAGGTAGTACTCTATACGTATTACAGCTGACGGAGTGTTGGGTGCTGTTGTTGGCATTGAATTTTAGGGAAAAACACCTTATATGCAAATTATCAAAAGTTCGTAATATGTTGTCATTCATATTTTGGGAAAAATGAAAAACAAAACAAGGTACGGGCGACTGAAGGAGAGGAACGAACACTACACTCCTCCCTCCTACAACACCTAGCACCTCAACAACCTGCGAGTGGAGTGTATTTGTACATAATTTAATACACTCCCTCCACTACTCCTCCTCACGAGAAAAAACATAACCTAAACTTGGGGTCATTAGTTCAATAATCATCAAGTATTGAAAAACGAAGACCCACACCGGACAAAACGTTCCTCTAGACAAGTGAACGTGAAAACTTATACTGTTCTGCAAGTTCTTCTCGTTAACATCAATCAAGGAAAATTACTTAGCGACAGAGAACGTTGGAGCTGTCGAGTTGAGGTGAATCAGCCCCAAAGTGTACAATGTATACAATAAATATTAGTATAAATAAAGAATGAAGGTGTTGAGTTGGGATCAGGTGAGAGGGTGACATTCCACTTGCTGATCAGACTGACAACAGGTAAGGGGGAAGGTGTTATACAGGGAGCAGGTCAGTAGGTAATATTCCACCTGCTAATCAGACTGACAACAGGTAAAGGACAAGATTGATTTGAGTGTGTCTTAAACTCCATTTTATAATGACTTTGAAGTGAGGTGAATCCTGCTTCAGGGTGAGGCTGAGAATTGAAACATTAACTCACTTAAATACGACTTTGAGAACTAATATATTTCCTAAGTATTTTTTAAGCATGATTTTGAGAAGGGAAAATACCTCAAGATATATAACACATACTCCCTGCAAACTTGTCTTCGTAAAACTATAAGTAACATATTATTTTCAGAAGTAAGCAGTGTCCTCCGAAGTCTTGTTTTATCATGACTGTAAACTAAAATACTTTGAGAACTAAGTAGAGTTTCTTGGAAAATGGCTTAAGGATGAGTTTGAAAAGTCAGGATAAGAGTCTTGCCCTCCCCCTCCCCCTGCCCCCGAAGACGCCTCGCCCCCTTCCCATAACCATTGGCAGTCACACAGCATCTGGTGCATCTGGCTTTCAGACTTTTAAGTTCAAAGGCACACGGGCCGCTGTTTTCCGCTACGTAGCTTTTAAAACGGTGCTTAACATGCTCTCTACAGTTCTGGCCACACCAATATGTGAAATTCGTAGTTGTTCTGGACGCGGGGATTCTTGGGCCAGACCGCACTTTGCTTTCTTCCCCTCACTAGTGTAATACCCCCGGACTTGTCGGGTTAAAATCCCTTCAGCTTTTGGGTGAACACTGCCGTCCGACATTGAAATCGTATACTTGGTGCAATATTACAGAGGCATGTAATTTGAATCTGAATTTATATATAAGTGTGTATGTCAGCCTGAGGGGATAATGTGAAAGCACTTAACGAAGGAAAGAAAACATTAGATTTAACTTTTGTGTTAAAATATTACACATTTGATCGAAATATGCGAACAAAAATGAAGGTCGGGGCGGATGGGAAAATTCTGCCCCCCGTGAGATACCGTTGAAGTGTCGCCTAGAAATTACAATATATAAGAAACATTTTACATAACAACGACTATACTTAAGACCAGGCAAGAGACGTATTGATACAGGTTTAGGTACTGTATATTCAAGACCCCGTACAGTACATGTCCAACACTGTCATGCACATGTTCAGTACCTGTCAATAATAAAAGAATACGGATACTAAAGAACAGTCACTGGACCTTATGTGTTCTTAGAAGTTGTAATGTATTCAGGTTTCAGCGGCCAAGATCTTCAAATATCACTCGCTAACTATTAAAAAACTATAACATTGCTATACGTTCTCATATAGGCAATGATTTTCAATACCATAATTTTATTTATTTTGTTAAGTCATCATTTATTTATCTTTCTATTTAAAAATAATTTGTTCCCCCTTACAGCTGACTTCTATTGGGTATCAAAAAGTTTTATTAATATGATAAAAGTTATTTATTAGACTCAAAACTCGCGTATAACCTCCCGTCTTCACCAAGAACTGTAAGGTTGATATAGTTACCCGACTTACATAAGATCCCGCTTTACATTTTCTATGATAATTTTAGAGCTGCAGTGATTCTTGAAAGGAGTAACTTCGTTTTCGTATCACTTGTCAATTCAGAAATTATTATTATTATTATTATTATTATTATTACAATGAATAAAGTTCTATAACTGGCGGTTGAATCCCCCCAAAGTAATTAACAACAACAACACCACCAACAGCAACATTCCAATATCTCAAAATAAGTATCACAATATTCATCATTTACGTAGTCATAAAGTTCACAACATAACAAGGAGAAGTCTCGAATCACTTAATAATGAATACTGGATTATTTATCATATTCTCGCCCCGTCTTACAGGTGAACAACGAGTCTACCTGCCATAAAGTAGTGAGTACAGGATGTCCTCAATACTTTGTTGGTTACAGAGAATAATTTGAGGAAGGAGAGATGTTAGATTAGGTTAGGTTAGATTAGATTAGATTAGGTTAGGTGAGGTGAGGTGAGGTGAGGTTAGGTTAGAAGTAGAGGGAAGAGAGACATTAGACATGATTAGGTTAGGTTAGTTATATAAACATAACAACGACAACCTCCCGTCTACCAGCCACATCTACAGAATATATCACAATAAATAAGACATTTCTCAAGACAGTGTCAAGTATTCAGTTCCTCCTACTTGCTGTTGCGTCGTCTATAAAAAACACTTTATCACATCTCGTCACTCGCGGTGTCTAGTTGACTGCTCCAAGATAATACAATTGGCCTTATATAGTGTTCATAATCATAGCGTCGACGACAAGTATTCGTAATGGTTATTTCTGAATAGTGAATTATCTTGGTGGTTATGACGATGAGAAACACTGTTAGCTGGGTATAGTGTTGTGTGTGATGGCTGGGTGTAGTGTTTTGTGTATGATTGTGTGTACTGTGTTGGGTATGTTGGCCGGGTGTAATGTGTCGCCTATGATGACTGAGTGTGTCGCCTATGTTGGCTGGGTATAGTGTGTCGCCTATACTAACTACATATCACAAGAGGAACACGTCAGAAATGATTGTATTAACTTTACATGTATGAGTCTTCCTTCATGAGGGTTATTTTGTGGTCATCAGAGGAGCAGTAGAGTTAGAATCACCGCTACGTCGATACCGCCTCACTATCCACACGCAAGAAAACTACGGGGTAATGTTAGTACCCCAATCTTCATAGTACCCGACCCAGAACACATTGCTTAACCCACTCCTGTTACCAATTCCTCCCATTTTTATCTTCTTGTTATTCGGTGACAAGACATTACCCAAATTAAATAAATATTATCAGTTCAGAAAAGAAGGTTTACGGCGCCACAGTAACGAATCACAATACCAACAAGCGTGGTATATAAGTTATACACTTTATATATCGTTATCATTCATATATATATATATAAATACAAACACTTACCTTCACCGAGCCAAGGTAACGTCACCTTCACGGTAATGTTGGTTCTTTACGTCTTAATAAAATCCTAAAATATTTTTCTCATACGACCTGAGTCACAGGTAGTGATACACGTCTAAGCTGTGATCCGTGAAGACAGCAAAAAAAAAAAATTATCTCCATTTCACACGATTCAAAAACCACAACTGCTAGCTATCAATATGAACCAAAATTACGATAAATGACAAATAAAACAAATTATTTCTCATATTCTAACTCATCAATAAGACATAATACAGAAAATAATAAAAAATATACAGACTAACATAAATTTATACAGTACATAGAAAGAAGCTAAGGACAGAGCTGCAAGTGTATCCAACTGTGTGCATAGACGTATATTAAATTCTTACATTCTTAGAAAAATAATTTGGCTCAATAAATAATAGGGTTTGTCACCTGTGTTAAAATTTTCTCAGGATTTCTGGTACACAGGAGCCTCCTCTCATTAGCCTCTGTCTAGATATTAAATATTACTACTCACCAGCTCCATGAAGATGATGACGCCGGTGTTGTTGTTCCTGTTGGTTCCTGGGGAGAGAAGATCACTGTTATTAGATCACCTGTAACACTATAACAACGTGTCACTGGGTTTCTGTAACATTTTATCACAGGTAAATTTAACCCATTATCGAGATATTTTTCAACTTGCTTTTAGTCAGGACGATATATAGTGTACTGTACACACCACAACATTGACACAACCATAACACTTTGGGTTTATGTATCATATTTGTCAACTGTATCTTTTTTACTTATATTCTGTCATATGTTTTTACCACACAGTAAAAGCTTTGTCGTTTTGGCCATATAAATGACTATAGTAATCATATATATATACTTTTTAATCAGAGAACTATCAGCCTGTGATCATGTTAATCCCACTAACACACACAACTACAAGCCTTTAAGTCAGTCTGTATAAATAATATTACATCAGCCATCATACAACTGCGACTTTTTCCGGTACAAAAGGAGGAAGTGTTTTCAGACTGCACTCAACCTGCCTTCACTTCCTTAGCTGTCATGTCAGGTACCCATTCACAGCTGGGTAGAATAGGAGTGCCTCTGACGTGAACCAAAGATCGTTAAGACGGGAGCCAACTGATGTATCCGCTCGGCCACCGCAGCCATTTAACTACATTCTTACACTCAAACAACATCAGCATTAGTTTGTCTTCTAATTAATGTTACTGAAGAACTATGATAATATTTCAACTACAGGATTCTAAAGGCGTTGTGTACAGTTATTTGATGAAGGTAATTGCTTGACCTCCTCTACTGGCCAACCTTTATCATGGGCGCGAGGCTGCCTGTGCTCTGGCGTCTCGTAATGATCACTAAGTAACGACATAACGGCCACATATGTCGAAAGTAACTGAGAAGATCCCAACTAAATTTTCCAACTTCTGCCGCGATAGTTATAAGTCCAGGTCAACAAGAGGCGGACACAAGCTCTCACAAGGTCAAGGAAGGAACACGTGTTGACCTGACCTTCGGACAAGGTCACTTAAACCCCAGGGAGTGACTACGCGCTGTCCTGACCTTAGTACAAGGTCACTCAAGCCCCATGGAATGCCCACGTGCTGACCTAACCTAAGTACAAGTTCACTCATTCCCCAAGGAGGGACTACGTACTGCCCTGATGCTAGTACAAGGTTAATGCATTACTAGGGAGGAATCAAGTACTCTCTTGATGTTGGTGTAAGTACAGTCAGCCAAGACTGGGGTTACCTCGTTCCCCTTATACAACGTCTAGACTCGGCAGTTCATCCTCAGCAGGACAGTGACGCCAGAACGCACTGGTGTCGTGGCGGGGAGGTTGGTTGGTTGCTACCGCCACCAGCCGTACAGAGGGCAGTCGTTCCAGTCACCGGGCGACAAACTGGCCGTGACGCCCCGAGTAGTCCATTACTCGTGGTCGTTGGCGTAGTGGTCGGAACCCTGATAAGCCTCACGCTGCTCTAACGTGTAAGAACTGGACGACCCCGAGGCCTATGCTCTATGATACTGTGAAAAATGTTACACCAGTGTCTTAAAATGTCTTGTTATAACACTGATGGATTTTAAACACAGTAATATTTATTATCCCACGGAAGCATATCTACCCACGCTAATAACATAACATATACAGTTGTCATACAAAAAGAAGCGTACACACACCCACCCACCCACCCACCCTCACACATCCATGCAACCCCTCCACACACACCCACACCCCCCCCACACACACCCACACCCCCCCCCACACACACATTCATATACACATAAATATCAAACTCTTTCTCTGTCTCTTTCTAAACCTTAACTTTCACGCCGACAGAAACATCTTTGGAGTTCAACATGTGTTTGTTTACTGGGCAACTCCTGGAAGACAAGACCCACAGTTTCAGCAGCACAACACAACTTCAGAATCCACCAAGTGTCACTGCAGGGGAGGGGGGGGGGGAGGCCTAGATATGTGTACCCCAGCTGTTGTCTGTGTCTCGGATGTATTTTGCGTCTCTAATACATCCATACACCTTCCATACCTCGTTTATACTCCATGGGTTCTAATCCCTTATAGTCTGAGTTCGAATCCATTTTACTCTATGGGTTCTAATCCCTTATACTATAGAAAGATCATGAACTTATACTTCCCCTCGTTCATGATAGACGGAAGGGTATGAGGAAGTTTCTTGAACCATCATAACTTTCATTTATCCCATATCACTTCCATCCCTCCCATAATTCCCACCGGTTTATAAAGACACCGGAAGAGGAGGAGGAAGGATGAGGGGAGGGTGAGGAGAGGTGGGGAAGGGGGAGGAGGAGGGGAGGAGGATAGACAGGAGGAGGGGGAGCAGGAGGAGAATGGTGATGAGGAGGAAGAGGATAGAACAACACACAAGATTCCCAAATTCCCTCCATACTAACTCCACTCTGCCCTTGGCCTTTACACTATTACACAGTCAAGACTTCAATATCCTATACGGCCTCATCTGCCACCAATGTTGTGACAGACGGCTGCATGATGATGATGATGATGATGATGATGATGATGATGATGATGATGATGATGGCTCAGTCAAGTATCTTCATTGACGGTGATTCTACGATTTCCTATCACAATTTCCAGCTACTGAGGGCTATATATCTAGTAATAATGAACACCGGAGAACGCCTACACCCGCCCACACACTCAAATGTTAATAATTAATCACTAGCCATTCAGAGTGTGTTGTAGTTTAATATTATATTAGGTTTAAGTTTGTTATCTTTATACGTCTGTGTGTCTGTCAAAAGTTTAAGATTCAAAGGAGAAATTATATTATTTATTCTTATCTTAATTAATGCTAAAATGACTTGAAATTATACCCACATTCATTCAATAGTTAAGAATGTATTAACGAACTAAGAATACGCGATTAAAAGGCCTTAGTTGTTGTTGTTGAAGTGAAGTAATACACTATAACATCAAGTGAAATTAGTAGCTCACATCCCACTGCCCCGACATACTGATCAACTGATGGATAATACTTCCAATGTGTTTACTTAAGTTAGACAAGATACGTGAACTATTGCCCCGTTAAGTTTGTTTCCCAGAAGTGATTTGTGTAATTTGACCATCTGATAAACTTGAGACAAATGGCGAAGTATGTTAATGAATTCGGGCTTACGATAGATAGATAGATAGATAGATAGATAGATAGATAGATAGATAGATAGATAGATAGATAGATAGATAGATAGATAGATAGATAGATAGATAGATAGATAGATAGATAGATAGATAGATAGAAGACAGACAGACAGACAGACAGAGACCAGACAGAGACAGACAGACAGACAGACACAGACAGACAGACAGACAGACAGACACGACAGACAGACAGACAGACAGACAGACAGACAGACAGTGACAGACGACAGACAGACAGACAGACAGACAGACAGACAGACGACAGACAGACAGACAGACAGACAGACAGACAGACAGACAGAGACAGACAGACAGACAGACAGAGACAGACAGACAGACAGACAGACAGACAGACAGACAGACAGACAGACAGACAGACAGACAGAGACGATCGATCGATCGATCGATCGATGGATGGATGGATGGATGAATGGACAGACGACACGGACAGACGGACGGACGGACAGAGACGAACAGAGACAGACAGACAGACAGACAGACAGACAGACAGACAGACAGACAGACAGACAGACAGACAGACAGACAGATAGATAGATAGATAGATAGATAGATAGATAGATAGATAGATAGATAGATAGATAGATAGATAGATAGATAGATAGATAGAGATAGATAGATAGATAGATAGATAGATAGATAGATAGATAGATAGATAGATAGACAGGATCTACGAGCAGCTGTGACCTCTCATTCTCTCTCTCTCGTACTGTATAGTCGAGTTCACAGAATGAGATGTCAACAATTCACACATCGCAGTCAGTCGACACAACCATTTACTTCCCCCGTCCACCCTTGGTTGACGGGAGGTGGGAGATGGCAGACGGGAGGTGGATGAGAGGATATGGTTGACAGTCGATAGCTAATGGACGGTTCTTTTCAATCTTTTCTATCGTAAAATTTGTCACTGTCAACAAATTAACTTAAGAATAACGTCTCCATTAAAATTTTATATCATGGCAAAATAATACATAAACACCAACCAACCAACCAATCAATTAATCAACCAACCAACCAACAGACCAACCATCCAGCCAACCAACCAACCAACCAATCAATCAATTAATCAACCAACCAACCAACAGACCAACCAACCAACCAACCAACTAACCAACCATCCAGCCAACCGTCCAGCCACCAATCAACCAACCAACCATCCAGCCAACCAACCAACCAACCACCCAATCAATTAATCAACCAACCAACCAACCAACCAACCAACCAACCATCCAGCCAACCAACCAACCAAACCCAATCAATTAATCAACCAACCAACCATCCAGCCAACCAACCAACCAACCAATCAATCAATTAATCAACCAACCAACCAACCAACAGACCAACCAACCAACTAACCAATCAATTAATCAACTAACCAACCAACAGACCAACCAACCAACCAACCAACCAATGAGTTTGTGTCTCTCCGGCGACCATAGCTTTTAATGTCGTTCATCCACTCCAGTTTTTTGTCTTCTCTTGATCTTTCTGTCAATAATTTTTAGTCTTTAATATCTCTGTTATTATTCCCTCATGTTTAATTATGTGGTCAAAAGTTTAATGAGAAAATATTACAAAAGTTAAGTATTTTTTTTTTATAACAACTCATAAGTTATAGTAAATAGTGATGACTTACGAGCATTAATTTTCTATGCTCTCTCTCTCTCTCTCTCTCTCTCTCTCTCTCTCTCTTCCTCCTCCACGTAACAACTACTCCACCACTCCACTGCAACCACTATCACCACCATTACCATCACCACCAATACCATCTCCAATGCAACCACCACCAGTATGACCACTATCACCACCACCACCCTCGTTCCTAACCAAATTCAGAACCAAAATAACCCCCTAAGAATTTTCTGTCCACCAAAACAAGAGTTAGCAGTAGACGAGCTCCCTCTGTCTCTCCCGCCTGTCAGCCGCCGGCAGCCCGGGCTGACGGTCCACCTGTCTCCCCAATTGACAGGTGGCGGAAGGAAAAAGGCGATATTGACAGGTGTCACCCGGAATACCGTATTAAATGGAGGAAAGGTGCCAGACCAGACTTCTTCATGCTTCTGACTCACTAGTGTTATTAGAGGGGAGGGGGAGAAGGGGAGGGGAGGGGAGGGTAGCTGAGGGAGGGAGGGATGCAGGGGGTGTTAGTGAAGGGAGGGGAGAAAGACAGGGGAAAGGGTGTAGTGAAGAGGGGAGAGGACGAGGAATGGAGAAAGGGGAGAGGGAAGAGAAGGTGGGAGGTAACTGAAGGAGGGTTCAGGTGGTGCTAGTAAAAGGGAGGAGAAAAGAGAGGGAAAGGGTGTGGTGAGAGATGGAGAGGGGGGGAGTAAGGGGTGTTGGAAGGGGAGGTGAAGAGAGGACGGGGGTCTGAAAAAGGAATGGGGGAAACAAGAGGGGGTGTGAGGAAAAGAAGAGGGAGAGAGAAGGTGACTGAGGTTAGAAGAGAGAGGAAGGGGGTAAGATGAGGGAAGGGGTATTAAGAGGAAAGGTGGTGTAGGGTGGGAAGGGAGGGGCGAATGGAGTGTAGGGAAGGGGGAGGAAGAGGAGGGGTACCGGAGAAGAGAGAAAGGGTAATGAAGGAGAGGGAGCAGGAATAGGTAACAGGGGAAAAAAAAGGAAGAGAGGGCTCAATTAAGGGACGTCGAGATGTGGTGTTGAAAGGGGAAAGAAAGAGGGGAGGGGAGAGGAGGGGTTGTGGATAGATGAGAGGAGAAGAGAAGCAGGGAGACTAGGAGACTAATTAACATGCAGGTGATAAGTACATTATTTCTACACACTTCCATATCTAATCAACCATCCGGACGAAATAATATACAGACTGCATTTTCTTCCTAAACCAAAACGCTTCATTACAGAAAAAAACAAAAAACAAAAACAATTAAGATAAAAACACTTGGTAAATAATCTAGTTTTCAGTTTCAAGTTCCTGTCAACGGCAATTAAAACAGGTATAAACAAGACTGACAGGTTGATTGACGTCCGTAGACAGAAGCAACACACCATAGGGTAAACAACAGCTATAGACCTGGAAGGAGAAAAAGATGATACACTGGCAGGTCTCAATTCATTATCCAAGAACCTCTAGAGTAACATATGTACCAGCCAGCCCCCGACGCATATAGAGATATGTGTATAGAGCCTCGAGACTATCATACTCTTGTGGTCTAGTATTACAACAATGGTACAATAGTGAAGGTGGAAACGGCACAAAAGACCTCCATTGTACACGAGGTAGTGAGTGGAGGTGGCAGCGGTGGTGGTGGGTTATGAAAGGAGGAAAAACCGGAGATTGGCTCACGAACATAGAACTGTTTATATTACGGGGACTCAATTGATGTGGTACTGATTAGAATACTCTGTGTCTTATAAGTTACTTTGAAATAATATCAATTTAGTAACTTTATTGTTTGTCTTGGGTTTTGTTGTGTATCTGAATATTATGATAAGAATTAGAAAGGTTGATGAATACCAACACTATAGGCTACTTAAGTTTATAGTCATTCATGAATCGAATTAAGGCAATTGATGTTGATGTCATAATGTTTTACTACGTTTTAACAACTAAGGTACTTCATTATATAGCTACTTTTGGGATCACACTTAGCTACCACCTAAAGTCCTACCGATCACTGAAGGAGGGGGGGAAGGGAGAGAGGGAGGAATGCTTCGTTGGTGCCACAGCTGATAACTGAGTCAGCAATAAGGGAAACACAGACAGTAAGAAGCCAGGTGATGACGAGTATCTTAGGACAAACACAGATAAGATGATGATGATGATGATGATGATGATGATGATGATGATTATGGTGGTGGTGGTGATGATGATGGTGGTGGTGGTGATGTGATGGCAACTCGCATGAACACAAAAACGTAAATTAAAAGTTTCAGAAGAGAGAGAGAGAGAGAGAGAGAGCTGCACTAGTCGAGAGTGACTGATGGACAAGGCCCCACACTGTCCCTCTACCATCGCTCACCACAATACTCGTTGATGAAAACCCACAATGAAATTCTATAAGGCTTTGATACTTTATATCACCGGAAATATTTTATGGGGTGTTGTTAGCCAATCTGTCAGGGATAAAAGAGAATTTGTGTCTTAAATATTGACACATGGTTATGTCAAAACAAGCAAGCGGCGCTGGTTTTATGATGTGCTGTGTTGTGCTGTCAGTGTAGTATTATTGATATCTGTTGAATGGTTTGTTTATCGTGTGTGTGTGTGTGTGTGTGTGTGTGTGTGATTTTTTTACGCGGAACAAGTATATTTAAAGTTTACAGCGCTTGCGTGTGTGTGTGTGTATGTATGTGTGTATGTATGTATGTATGTATGTATGTATGTATGTATGTATGTATAACCTACCCCCACCCTATATTACCTAACGCAAGTATAGTTTAGTTATATTAAGCTAATAAATAACGTCTTAAGGGAAATATTAAACTCCACCATTATATATATAAATCAATTTCCATTATATTCAACTTAAAACAATAAACCAAAACTTCCTCTCATTTAACCTAACCATCAGTTGCGTCGTAAACTTTATCGGACAGTTATCCCTATAAAAACGGATTATACAGTATACGTGTTTCTCTACGGATATAGGAATAGGAATAAATTTCTCATTATCAATAAATAAAATATGTCAATTAAAATAAACTAGGTATGTGTTTTTTTTTCGATTTGTCTTTAAATATTCGACAAAATCATTCATTTTCACTTCTATTTATTTCGTTATTCCTTTAATCACTAAATGAGTTCTAAGTATAAATGCCTTATATAGGGGTCATAATATCTAGAGAGAGAGAGAGGGAGAGAGATATTCACCTACCCCACCACAACGAGGTAGAGAACAAATGAACCAACAGCTGTCATAATAATCACAATAAACACACACACACACACACACACACACACACACACACACACACACACACAGATAACAACACATAACATAACAGGTCTCTTGATCCATTACGTAATTACTGTCAGGGTCTTCATCACTACGTTAAACGCATTCCTGGAAACTATCGCGATGCTTCTATAAGTTAATAGTGAAGCATTGTGGTAGGACTGGACTTTGATCTATTAGGCTATAAGCGTCGTGGAATCTAATACGCTATTGTTGTCATGGGATCTATTGTGGTATTTATTGTCGTGGGATCTATTGTGGTATTTATTTTCATGGGATCTATTGTGGTATTTATTGTCGTGGGATCTATAACCTATTGATTGTCATGGTGACTCTCGTAGCTGTTAATCTATTGATGCTATTATTGTTTTGTAAGTTTAGTGTGACGTATTGTTAGTGCAGTGTCCCGATGTGTTGATGATAGTGTTATAATTTACCCATTTGACTTACACAGGAGTGATGTTGTGTCATTGTCTATGGGCGATCATCTGTGTGGGTTGGGTTGGGTTGGGTTGGGTTGGGTTGGGTTGGGTTGCTGGTTTGGGTTGGGTTGGGTTGGGTTTAGGTTAAATCCTCACTCTTCTATTTCAGACTCGTATAAGAGACACGCATTCAGCCTTTGTTCCCACTATCTGGTGTGCCCGTAAGTAATTTTCTACCCCCTTATTAACAACATGTCAATAGTGGGCGACCTTTGATTCTTGTTACCTAAGATTTCAACAATTTCTTCACACACACACACACACACACACACACACACACACACACACACACACACACACACACACACACACACACACACACACACACATACATGAAGGAAAGAAATATGGGGACAATTACGGAAAATAGGGGAGTAATGGGGGAAAATGGTAACAACAAGGGGAAGTAATTATGAGGGGGGTGGAGAGTGAGGGGTGAGGTAAGTGAGAGTAAGGGAAGGAGAGGGGGTGTGGAATAGTGGAAGAGGGACACATCCATTTACCCATTCATCCACCCACCTAACCTTCCATCTAATAAGCGACCCATCCACCCACCTACCAACCCACCTACCCACACACCTACTATTCCACCCATCTACCACCACCCACTGAAACTAAACACAACAGATGAAAATTTTTGACCCATAGCATTAAAACTTTTCGAAAAAAATAATAATATATTTTCTCCGGTACATAATAAACACTAAAAGGCTTTAAAATACAACACACAATACTTTAAATAAATTGATGTGCAAAATATTTCTAAAAGATTGAATTTTCATGAATTAAATGAAGGAATTGAAAACCAAGAGTTCCCCCTCTTAATAAATAAATAAATAAATAAATAAATAAATTGAATTCATTATCAGCCGACGACTCAAAAACAAATCAAATAATAATAAGAAAATTGAAAGGAAAGAAAATAGAAAATATATTTGAACGGCAAAGCAGGTCATTTGAACTCTGCCCCGTCTAGCGGTCAGGAGTTGGCTGTCGGCATCTGTCAGACTGGGACAAGACTCTCCAATCAGGGGCCATTTCTGAGGGGTCGTAGCTTAGCCCAGGCCCCCAGCAGGACCCAGGAGCCTACATGGCTTCTGTTTCATGCCGCAGTTACCACCCAGGGTAATGGTGTGGTGGAGGGCTGGCTGGCTGGTCACCCCACCCCCTCTCTCTCTCTCTCTCTCTCTCTCTCTCTCTCTCTCTCTCTACCAATTCAGAGAGAGAGAGAGAGAGAGAGAGAGAGAGAGGACAACTAAACTGGCGATAACCAAACTGAAGACAGCCTTAATACATGTTGACAGTTTATATGAACATTACTTGTCTTTAACACATAAGGACCTGACGTCATACATCCTGCTCAGTCCAGCTGCCAATCGATGCACCAGAACATAATTTATCAAGATGCCTAAAATGAACAGCTTCCCATTGTTAATTTGAGAACTTTAATTTTTCGCCAACCAAAGTCCTATGATAAGAGAGATTCACACCATGTATTCAGTCTGGCTATAACCCATCAAACACAACTTGATTAGATTAGGTTAGGTTAGGTTAGATTAGGCTAGTTTAGATTACCCACATACAACTTATTTCACCTGATGATTGAACTCTCAAACAATGCCTGACGGGGTTAGGTTAGGTTTGGTTAGTTGACTGGAGGGGGGAAAGGGGGGCATTCTGACTTAGCCTAGCCTAGCCTAGCCTAGCCTAACCTAACCTAACCTAACCTAACCCGCCCATATAAAGTTAAAGTGAATAATCATTAAGTCAAATAAGCTACAAATGGGACTAATTTTTACTGTGATTCCATACAACTTCTACTACACAATAAACTACTAAATAAAGACACAAATAGATGGATACAAAAATGCTATATTATCTCTTGTCATTATATATATGTGTGTAAAATAATATAAATACTCCCACAGTTATGTTACGTCATTTGATTATGTAATGAAACGTATTAAAAAAAAAACACTCAATTGCTAACAGTTTGTGTGGGTTCACTGAGGAAGATGACCAAATGGTAAACAAGAGATCAAAAATAGCTATTGACCCCCCCCCCCATGGTATATCTCAGGTAGGGGGGGTGGGGGGTGGGAGGGGTGGGGTGGACACATTAGTTCCGAGCTGCTGTAAGTCATGGCTGCAGGTTAGGAGGGAGGAAGGGAGGCAACATGAAATCAGGTGGTGTTATTTATTGTAATGTTTAATAGTCTATAATATAATATGTAAGTTATTATTATCATTATCATCGTTCATAGTTTACGTCGCGTGTTTCACTCTGCTTTGTTCAATACACTCTCTCTCTCTCTCTCTCTCTCTTCCTCTCTCTCATCTCTCTCTCTCTCTCCTCTCTCATCTCCTACCATCACCATCCCCCGTTACACCTACGTGAAACCGCCCAACTCTCCCTCCATCCCTCCCTCATCCTACCTATCTACACCCACACCCCACCTTTTCACCCTTCTAACCACCCTCACACCTTCTCTCCACATCATTCCTCCCTCACCCCACCCTCTCCACACCCTCACCCCTCCACGTCCTTCACCATAACCTCACCCTACCCGTACACCCCTTATCCCACCCTCACCTCCCTCACACTCTCACCCCACCCTCACCCTCCCTCACCCATCACTCCCTCACCCCTCACCTTCACCCCCTCACCACACCTCCAACTAGTTAATTACCTCACCATGCTTCCCATAACAGTCGCCAACGCTAAAAAAAAAAAAAAAAAATCATCATCCGCTCATTTTTCCTCATTACATACAGAGGACTCGTGTACCCTAATGTTTGGTGGGGGGAGAGGAGGGAATGAATGGGGAGGGTGGACGTGATGATGACAACAGTAGTAAAACAAAACATTATCAAGAAGCTGGGAAGCGGGCGGACGGACGGACCCAGAACAAGGAGGGAAGGGGGAGGATGGATGAAGGATTTTCCAATAAACATAGTCTCTCCAGATGATATTTAATGAGAAGCGATAAAAGTGATGTACGTCGCTGTGTATGAATGCCGTGCACAAGACAAAATGAAAAGGGATATGAATTATTGTGAATAATTTTCCCAGATAAAGCCAATGGACGCCCCCATAAATATGATGATATGAGCCCGCCGACGGGAGCCGACTTCATACTCCTGATATTACGAGTGTGGGGGAAAAAAAAGCTTGCAGGGAAGGGAAATAAATCACGGAGGAGTGAATACCCTCTTCTTTCCCTCCCTCCCTCCCTCCCTCCGCCACTCCCTCCCTCCCTCCGCCACTGCAACATCCTCGTTTACCCTCCCTATGTCCCTCTTTTTTTTCCTTGCAACATTTACGTATACTTTTGTTTCCCCTCTCTGCAACATCATTACATATTCTGCATCTACTGTTGCAACATCCTTCCATCACCCCTCCAACACCTGTTATAACCTTCTTCCTCCTCTGCAACACCTTCCTAGACTCCCTCCCTCCCTCTCACCTCCTCCCTCCTCCCTCTCGCTCCCTCCCTCCTCCCTCCCTCCTCCTGTGGAAGCTTAACACAACAAATGCTTAACTGAAGCAACAGCAAATTTGTGTTGGGAAGCGAGTGATGAGTGGTATGGTGTTGTAGGTAGTGATGATGGTGGTGTGGAGTGGTGATGATTATGGTGTTGTAGGTGGTGGTGATGGTGTTGTAGGTGGTGGTGGTGGTGTAGGTAGTGATGATGGTGGTGTAGGTGGTGATGATTATGGTGTTGTAGGTGGTGGTGATGGTGTTGTAGGTAGTAATGATGGTGGTGGTGGTGGTGGTGAAGGTGGTGATGATGATGGTGGTGTTGTAGGTAGTGATGGCGGTGTAGGTGGTGATGATGATGGTTGTGGTGTAGATGGTGAAGATTATGTGATGAAGTTTGTGACAACATACACTACAACACGAGTTACAACACGTCACCATCACCACCACCGCCACAGGTAGTTAAAGACATCCGTAACTCAATGTTCGTCTCACCTCAAGACTGACACACACTGTAAGTAAACAAAAACTCTGAATCACACCCGCACGCACGCACGCACGCACGCACGCACGCACGCACGCACGCACGCACTTCACATGAACTAATACTCATACGATTTACGCAGCAACTGACGTCATGCATTCATAAGTTAGGTTAGGAGAATTAATGGGAGATATTTTGCCCTTGAATTAGACGCGTCCCAGTATTAATATCCTTCCCTGATGAAAATATAATTATCTCCCACTGTTTTGATATTTAATTACGTTATAACGTCGGGAATATTTCGCTAAGCATCAGAGTAACGATCATAATATGTCTTCCCTTGTCTGGTCACCACCCGTGTGTGTGTGTGTGCAGGTGACCCGTGAGCAATGGGAAGGGGGGTGGGGGTAAGGAGTCGGTCAGAGGTTTACTGCTTTCATAGTGGACCTGGGAGAGAGATCCACCAGAACATCCACCAGAACATGGGCTGAGTGGGAGGGGAGGGAGGGAGGAGGGGAGGGAGGAGAGAGAGGGAGGGAGGAGATGTCAGTACTTGAACCATTGGGAGGGAGGGAAGGAGGAAGTGAGGGAGAGACACCACATAAAAGGAGTGTAGGGATCCCCCCCCCACCCCTCCTCTCTCGTCCTCTTTCCCCCCGCGACATTTCCACAATCTGTCACTCGGGATTTATGGGAGGGAGACTTAGAGCTATCTCCTCAGCCCACTGATACAGCCCGGGCGAGACTCACTCTGTTATGTTTTTGTGCACGTCTCGGGGTGATAATATGGTGTGGTCTCTCTCTCTCTCTCTCTCTCTCTCTCTCTCTCTCTCTCTCTCTCAGGCCCTAGTGAGGTAAGGGCGTCAGGCATCATTCTGTGTACGTTTGAGTCGCTGTTTGATCACGAGATGTTGTTGTTATGGACACCTGTGTGGAGCTACGCAAGGATAGGGAATACCTGCAGAAGACTACGACTCCCTGTTGGGTAAGTGTTACGTGAAGATCCCTCTGCTACTAGATACTAACTGACGGAACATAATGCATTGTAATTCAGAAGTGCCAATATACAACGGGAATGGCAAGAATACTGTCATTAATTATATGCGTATTGAAAACTGCAGTGCCAGGAGATGTCGAGGCATGGCACTCATCTGGCACCCACGTCCAGGACAATGGCTTAAGCCCTCGTCCTGAAGGAGTTAATATAGTGTCTTAAAAGGAGGAATAAACCGTTGTTCTGGGATGAATTAAATGTCAAAATAAAGGAGTTGAATCATTACCTTCTTAAACTATCGTTCTTAAAGGATTAAAAAATTATCCTTGAATGATTAAACTATAATCCTATAGGCACTAAACCATAAAGTTATTAAACCATTATCCTTTAGGCACTAAACCATAATGTTATTAAACCATCATTCTCTGGACACTGAACCATTATGTTATTAAACCACCATCATATATGTACTAAACCATCATCCTATTAAACCATCATCCACAAAGAGTTTATAGTTATGAATCTGTTGGGAAAAAATTATCACATGGCAGAACTGAGATACGAACATCGCCTCATTCATCTATGCAGTTCCTTGGCGGTATGAATCCTGACGTTATAAAGTGAAAACAGACGATGATATGTGACAAATTACTGCATTTTACCAAGTTTGAATGATAAAAATACGAAACTCAGTGATCTTTAGTGACATTTTTTGGGCTGTGTGATTTGCCACTGTTTTTCTGCCTGACCACCTGGCCACTGGGAGTCGTGTAGCAACGATTATTTGAGGTAAACATTGTGGTAAGAAGGTGTATAGACTTGATAGTAAGTTAAAAGTGATGTAGTTTTACTTTCAATGTTTTTGTCTAATTACTTACTTTCTGTCTCTGTCTCTCTCTTCCTATCATTCACTGTTTATCTGTCTTGCTCCACTGTCCCTCCCTCCCTCCCTCCCCCTGTCTGTCTGTCTGTCTGTCTGTGCCCATCGATAATAAACTTAATTTTGTTTTCCTTTATAATGTGATTCAAGAGAGCCAGTTGCCTGACTCAGCGACCCACCACATAGTCGCCATGGCTTTATGTCAACGATGTGTTGTATTTGTATATCACTTTTCACACAGTTGGGTGAGGTATGTCGGCTATTACCTCACTGGATGAGTGCTGTGGTGTGTGTGTGTGTGTGTGTGTGTAGAGGGGGAGGTAGGTGTGTGTGTGTGTGTGTGTAGAAGTGTTATGGTGCGTGTGTGTTGGAGGGGGTGATGTGTGTGTGGGGTTGATGTGTGTTTGTGTGTGTGGGGGGGAGGGTGATGTGTGTGTGTGTGTGTGTGTGTGTGTGATTGTGTGTGTGTATAAGGGTGAATGACCTTAGTAAGAGAGGGTGTCAGAGGTTATTCGCTCACTTCCCCGAGAGGGGGAGCACCAGCAGTATTGTGAAGCACCACCAGTAGTATGCAGCGCCAGTGGTATTAAGAAACACCAACAATATGAAGCACCAGTAGCATAATGAAGCACCAGTAGCATAATTGAAGCACCAGTAGCATAATTGAAGCACCAGTAGCATAATGAAGCACCAGTAGCATAATGAAGCAAGAGCATGATAATGAAACAGAAGAAGCAACACCAACCACCGCTTCCTCCGTCAGTAAAGAATCACACCTTTTTACCCCCCACGACGGAACCACGGCAAAAGACTTCTACTATGGTTTCCTGTATACGCCCTACTGCTCGTTGTGTTCCTCCCAGACACCCTGGGGGACGCCCTGGTCCTTGTCCCAGCTACTCCGCGGCCCACCCTCGCCCTCGACCTCACCATACGTCTTGTGGAAACAAAAGCGGAGTGAGGGGCTGAGACCGTGGGCTCGTGAGGGAGTCTTCCGGCCAACTTGGGGCTTGTCCCTCCCGAGGAAGTGATCGCTTGCCACGCCCCGCCGACACTCTTGTTTTGTCGTGGGCAGCATCTGTGTGGCCGCTACTACCACGTCCCACCACACAAGACGCTCAAACCTACTCATTAATCACAGTTTTCCGTCACTTCTGGAGGAAAACTTTAATCCTAACTCACCATCATAATGACCACTTGTCTATCTTACACTACTAACACAATATAAAGGCGCAAATATCGGGGGGGGTTTTATTGATCTTTCATTTAAAAACATTGAATGGGGTGAATATAATAATATAAGCAATCAAACACCGTAATACAAGTTAATACTGACAGATATAAACTGTTTTAATGAATACATATTAAGAAAGAGACGCCAATGAGATATATTACCGAGCTTACCTGTGTGTTGGTATAATTACACGGATATTAATATAACTGACCTACCTATTTATCTGAAGTAAAATGTAAACAAATATAATCCCTTAAAATTCAATTGTCCAGTAAGTGATATAGTATATGAACCTTTAAACCTTTACCTGAGATCAATAACTAATATCCTCCTGTGTTTTAAAACTGTAATGGAATGAATGTCGTATTTTGATTAATATTTCACATACGACAGAGTGAACAGTATACAAATGTTGTATGTATTGTCGTAACTCCATCATTATCAGTGTTATTATACACACTTATATCCTAGGCACCAGACTGAGATCATCAAGCAATATCACTGTTTCGTGGGAGGGAAATAATGTTAGAATACTTGATGGGAAATAGAGTGAGTAACATTGACCTCAGAATTCCATTATTTACAGACTGGTGTGATGAGAGAGAGAGAGAGAGAGAGAGAGAGAGAGAGAGAGAGAGAGAGAGACACTTTGTTCCAGTTAGGGGCAGTGCGGACACAGTATACGGCAAATTAAGCATTTATCTTAGCACAGCACTCAACCGCCTCCACTGCAGAAACTGTGAGGTTACGCAATGTGGGTGTCCCGGGATCGAATGAGTGACCTGTAGGATAGGAGGTGAGTTTTGTATCTACTCGGCCACCGCACCCAAAGGATGGATAGAAGCAGTAAAGGTAGACCAGGAAGGGTAGAGGAGGAGGTGGAGGAGGATGAGGAGGATAGTGGAGGAGGATGAAGAGGATAGTGGAGGAGGAGGATAGTGGGGGAGGAGGATAGAGAGGATAGAGGGAGGAGGGTGGAGGAGGATGAGGAGGATAGTGGAGGAGGATGAAGAGGATAGTGGAGGAGGAGGATAGTGGGGGAGGAGGATATTGGAGGAAGAGGATGAGGGGAAGGAAGAGGAGAGGTGGAGGAGGTTGGTTGTCAGTGGGAGAGGAGCTGGCCAAAGAACGAAAGAAAGAAAATTAATAGCAATTACATTTCCTCAGTGATTACTCTTAACTAACCACCTCGGTTAATTTTAAATAAGAATACGAGTTATATTTCATTCCTTATTTATGAGTATACTTCCTCCATAGTCTGATCTGAACCTAAGATTAACAGCTCTCTCTCTCTCTCTCTCTCTCTCTCTCTCTCTCTCTCTCTAGAGGTGTTAATAGTGTATAGACTCCCTACAGCTCTGTGAGGGGGGAGGAGGGAGGAGGAGGGAGGGAGGGAGGAGGAGGGAGGAGGGAGGGAGAGGTTGGAGGGGAGGCAAAGTAGGAGGATGAATACGCTGAGGGTGATTTAACCCACTAAGTAAGATAATTTAACCCCTCGAGTACGATGATTTAACCTCCTGAGTACAATGATTTAATCCCTCCTTGAATGTGATGTCTTTTCCCCTCTGAGTACAGTATTATTGTTGTGCGTGAGAAATAGGATTTTGTACTGTACTTAAGGGATTAATTCTTAGGATGTTAAAGGGTTATGACTGTAAGGTCTTATGTAATCATTGACTTTATGTTACGTTGTCTTGTTCGTTGTATTCTGGGATCCATTGGTGTGTGTGTCCCCATATTATTTTTTTTTTTTTATAGAAATAAACTGTAAATCATTATCATGGTTATTATGTTATTGTGATTTCTTTCTATTGTGTTATTATCATCATTATTATTATCATTTTTATTATATAATGTTGGCCACACCATAAAAACAACGTCACTACGAATATTCAGCATCTCTCTGGTGTTATACTCCAACCCGCTGTGTTATTAACCTTACGGACGATACACTGTGAGACGAACGTTCGCCCGTCTTCTGCCTGCAGTGACACTCTTTTTATGACCGGAGCATTAGTGAGTGTGGGAGGATATAAAGATGGAGGGGCTGGGCGGGGGACTTATCTCTCAGGTGCCACAGGCATCTGCAAGGTGAAGGATGGGACAGTCAAACTAATGTAGAGAGGGGGAGTTTTATAGCTCTATAACAGGGGGCACTTTTATCGATACATCACTGTCATAACTGATGGGGTAGGTAACTATACGTGCGCGTTTTATGGTGCATGTAAAGGGTGAGAGAATAGCGCCATAACCGGCAACACTGGCAAAATGTTCACTACACCCACGACTGATGTACATACCGGGGTGACGAACAGATGAATATATGTTCCCTTAATGCGTGTGGCGTTTATTTAACAGCTATTATTGCAGGTACAGTGACTCGGGTGCCTGCACTGAGAGAGCAGTTCTCTGTACATTGAAAGACTCTTTACATCAGCAGGAATAAGTGTCTTCATCTTCTACACAAAAGTAGTCAAGGCTCATACCATGAAAATGTCGCCATTGTCCCAGGATTTGACATAATTTCGTCTTACCCTCCATCCTGTAATACGTTTATAAAAGCTGTGCCAGACGAACGTCCGCCCACTACTGCCGTTAGTGGCGCTCCTTTATGACACAAGCGAGAGAGTAGAGAGAACAAGGTGGAGCAGTAGGAGGTTGGTGAGGCCGGCCAGGCTGCGAGGCTGAGTGACGGCAACATCCATAATGACCAGAGGCGGCATCTGAAGGTGGATGATGGGATATTTCTCGTAAACTGACTCAGTCGGCTCCAGGAAATGGCCTGAGGACGAAAGTTCTCAAGATGTGTAGGGAAATCCAGGACGGCGAGGTGGTGTGCGTGGACAGAGTTGAGAGGTGTCTGTGCTGGGCTGAGATACGGTTATCTCTACGAATAACCTTGGGGGACTCTAGCTGCTGTGTAGAGATGTGTGTGTGCGGATGAGAAGCGCTGTGCTGCTCGTTTTCTGCGTCCGGTTATACAAGGTCTCCCCGGCAAGATGGAGAGAGAGAGAACATTGCGAAGGTGGAAGATGACGGGGGAGGGGAGGGGCGTGGAGAGGGTGAATCCCCTAACGCCTGGGTGCTGGATCCTGTGGCTTTTAGTTGAAGTGACTCCCTCAGCTAATCCCTAACCCTCAGCTCTCCGCAACGCTCGCCAAGACGTGCCTGGAGGAGGGCTGGCGGAGGGGCGCTGGAGGTTCCTACGTGTTGGGGATTATAGACGGGATTAAAATTTCACGATAGTCTCCGGTGGCGCACCCCTCACGGCCGTCCCGGAGTAACTTCTGAGGCATAATCATTTAAGATGCTGCCGGGATTAAAAAAAAAAAAAAAGAATCTGCTATCAAGATCTCACTTCGGATTTTGCCTCGCGTCATAATAATATAATTTATTTTATGAACCAGGAAGACAATCACAGCTAATGTGCGCTCCTTGGCCTCGCTCTGTTACCCAAATAGCGTTCTCTTTCACAATAATCTGTCACGCAGTATCTACACACCACCTTCATCCTTGCCTTTTTAACCTCCGACATCCATTCTCTTCTACTCACTCCTTCTACTTTTGCCTCACTCTCCCCCGTCTTCCTCGTACCAGGATCTTCACCCACATCTTTATGACGACTTCCTAACACCCTGCCACTCTTTTACACTCTGGCCCCTTAACCTCCTACCTCTCTGCCACACTACCTACCCTACTCCCCTCTACTCCTCACTCCACTCTGCTGATAGGGGGAGTGAGGACAGCGTTATACCGTGTTTATGGTAGGCAGAACTCGGCCGGTCGTCTGGTTAATCCGGCCGCCAGTATATAAACGCCGGGCCGCCGAGAGATCATTAAGCTAGACTAATTCTGTGAAGGTCCTCAGCCGCTGCGCCAGAGCCCAGCGCCCCGCTGCTCAGGCTCCGGGTACTGATGGCCTCTAATGTATCATTTTTGGGAGGTGTTCTTCGCCTGTTGTCGTGGCGGAGATGGTGACTTGCTGTGTTGTTTTGATCTTACAGTAATTACCTTGTTCATGGGATTCGTATTAAAGTAATCATAAATGAAAAGACTTGACAGAATAAAACAAAACCTCACGTGATAAGCTAGAGTAAGTACACCACAACAGAAGCCTGAAGGAATAGTCACACCCTGATGCATCCCCGACAACACAAGTTCATACAAGTATCCAACAATGTTCTCAGCAATAACATGTAATTTTCTCCCCGTCTTGTTCTTCTTCACATACAGATCTTATACTGTATATCCTATTTTTATTTTAACTCTTTCAACTTTTTACGTCTCACAGAACAATGGTGGCACCTGAGATTACGATGGTAAGCTCCAGCGGCAGATTACTTGTGGCGGCGCTAAAAGTGTGGACCTCGCTACTAATTTGCACTCAAGATGCGGGTGGTGGAGGCCCTTAGAGAAAACTCCCCCTCCTGCAGTCCTCACGTGGCCCCGCTCCTCCACGGGTTGTTTTTTTATCTATTATGTCAAAACTAAGAGAGTGCTCAACTCATTAAAATTTCCATATTTTTTGCATATTCGGCAATTTCTAAGTAAGCATTTAGGGAGAGTGTAGAGAGAGCTTCCTAAACACCCCACCCCCTCCCTTTTCTCCCCTTCCTCCTTCCTCTTCCTTCTGTCCGTCCCTCCGTCCCTCCCACCCCCACCTCCTATCCTCCTCTCTCTCTTCCACCCTTCCCTCTCTCCATCACCCCCGCCCCGCCCTAACCCTCCACCAGTTAACTTTTCGACGTAACAAAAACGATGACGAACATACATAAAAATAAATCTGGTTCCTTGTAAAAATTTTGGGATATAAGTACAAGTATTCCTTTGATGATATTAATAAGAAAAGAAATTAATAGCTATCGTGAAGGATGATAATTGAGACTCTAAAATTAAGTTAATGATGAGAGAGGGTAGATCACCTTCGTTGACTTAACTGAATGTTATGAGTGTACCCGTCAGAGGTTCCGATAATATAATCCAGCTCTTCTTCCCGCTGTGTCGAGTGATTCAGGGTAGTGGTGTTCTATGTATGTATGTATGTATGTATGTATGTATGTATGTATGTATGTATGGGGTGTGTGTGTGTACGTATATGCGTAATTTGGCTATCATGTTTAAGAAATGGTCACTCATTATTGTTTTTCTTAGCATTACTACAGGTGAGTAATTCATGCATAAAGGCTAACTCTCCGTGGCTCAGGTACTACAGGTCAAGACTTCGTGAACTGATCTTATGTTAACTTCACAAGACTTAATATTGACCTAAAAGTTATCCTAATTGTGACATGGTTTATTGTCCTTTATTTTATTTTATAATTTATCATGTTCTCTATTCCAGTAATGTTACATATTATTTATTTATAATCTTTACAACAACAAAATATATTAATATTTATTTTTATTTTTTTAGTCTCGTATCTCCCCGTCTTCATTACTATACAGAAAATGGACTCAAATTTTCTTCTTTTAACCCCTAACTTAATTATACGTGTCATTATCCCCCCCCCCCCATACACAATATATAAAATATATCTTGATTTATTCATCTATTATTCACGATCTCAGTCATCCATCTGCACTCCATCATCGTAATATTTAGAAGGGAAAATTTTTTTTTATATCAAACATAATAATATTCACTATCACAATCCCTATACCTGCATTGTTTTCCAGCTAAAAACAAAACAAAACATTTCCTTGTCTCAGAAAGTGGCATGATCCACCGACCTCTTTCCTCCCCCTCCACTACTACTCGGCTTTTAAACTCTCTGACTAATCTCATCTTTCCCAATCTCTCTCTCAGTATCCCGCGTGTCCTATAACTCAGTCATAGCCAAAAGTCATCTCTCTCTCTCTCTCTCTCTCTCTCTCTCTCTCTCTCTCTTCCAGTCCGGGTGTCCCAGTGCCAATCAGTCACCCAAATCCCTTCCCACATCTTTGGCCACCGCCACCAATTACAACGCCTCCATAATCTCACTGTTCCCCCTCCCTCCCTCCCTCCCTCCCTTTCTCCCTCATCCCCACTCCACTCTCCCTCACTCTCTGCTTGCATCCTGAATTTCTCTATTCTCTCTGTCTCATTTTTTTTATTCTTCTTTCCTTCTGTTTCTTCTATTCCTCAGCTTTTATTTATTTGTCTTTATGCTTTTCCTTTCGCCCCCTTGCTTGATTCTACTCCTCTCTCTGCCCTTTTCTCTTCCCTTTTCTTCTTATTCTTTCTCTTCCTCCTAATTCCACACTCGACTTTATCCTTCATTTGCTCGTACACTTCACTCCTGTCCTCTCCTTCTCTTCCATCTCCACTTCATCATCTTAACCTCTTCCTCCTCCTCCTCCTCCTTACTTTCATTCTCAGTCTTTCTTCTCTACCTCCTCCTTATCTTTTACCTCCTCCTCCTCCTGACCTTCCTACTCGATCTATCTTTTTCCTGCTTATACCTACCATTCAACTCTCCTTATCCCCTATCCTCTCTTCCTCCTTATCCCCTATCCTCTCTTCCTCTTCCCTTACTTTAATATTCGACTAGACCCTTCTTCTGATCACACATACCACCATTCCTTCAGTCATTCTAATCCCCGGTCCTAATCTCACCATCATTCCTCTCCTCCTGATCTCACGTACCCACTTCGTCACTCGTCTCAAGCCTTTCCTAGTCTCAGCTCCTCTCAGCTCATGATGCCTTGGGAGTCTCTCTCTCTCTCTCTCTCTCTCTCTCTCTCTCTCTCTCATGTGGGTTAATTTATCAATGTCCCATAAATAATTTATTTATTATCTGTGAGTTGCTGTTTATTATCATTATTACCTCGCTGTTCTTCATGTGTCTTTAGTTACATGTTTATCGCCTCTTCCTTCTTACTAATTTATCACCTGTATACATTATTCCAACTTTATTGTCACTTAAAACTACTTATTTCTTCTTATTTATTTTCCTTTGGTATTTATTCCTACTTTTATCATCATCTATTACTTATTTCATCATTCTTTCTCTTCCATTCCCTTGTTTCATTTTGTTATTTCAATTATTATCTCTTCGTGTTTAACCTCCTCCTCCTCCTCCTCCTCCTCTTATTCGTTAGACTATTATCAAGATTCTTCCCCTCCCTCTCTTTTATCATGCCTTTACTTCTTCCCTGTTCTCTGCTTTCTTTCTTCTCTGTTTGGTTACTTCCACTTCCTTATTTATTCCTCCCTTCTTCTCCTGTGTTTATTCTGTTTATCAATTTGGGTTTTCTTGTCCTCTCTTGTTCTTTCCTCTCCCCTTTTGTTCCGCTATTGCTTATTCTTCTCCTCCTCCTCCTTCTCTTCTCTTACCATTCCATTCCTTCCATCTATCCCACGTATCCCACCTTCTATACTCACTGTTGTTATTCTCTGTTCTTTTTCTCTCAAATTATCAATATTCTCCTTCTTTTCTACTCCTCTTCTCTCACTTTCTCCTTCATCTCATTCTCCTCTCTCTTTCTGTTTTCTTCCTTTCTTCTTGTTGTTCTTTCCTCTTTCCTCCTGTACTCTTCGTCTCTCTTCTTTTTGTCCTCTCCTTTGTTTATCTCATGCTCTTTTTACCTTTCCACGGCTGTTGCTATTTTCCTTTATTCCTGTTTTCCTTCTTTATTCTTTCCCTTTTCTTTGTTTTCCCCCCGCTTCTTATTCTTCCTTTTCCTCTTGTTTCTCCGCCCCTCGTTCTTGTTCTCTCTACGTCTTTCCCCCTTTCCATATTTCCCTTTCTCTTTCCCTTCCTCTTCTCCTTTCCACTTGCTTTCCTTTCTCCCTCTCGGTCTCTCCTCTTACCTCGCTCTCTATCCTCTCCTCCTGTTTCTCTCTGGTCTTTCCTTCCACCTCCCCCCTCCTGTTTCCATCTTCTCTCATGGTATTCCCTCTGTTCCCTCTTCACTCTTCTCTCTCTCTTTCTCCCCTCTGCCCTTCCCTCCCCTCTCCCCCTCCCGTTCCTATTTCCTCTCATGTTGTCCCCTCTTCTCCCCTCTCCCTACCCTGCTGTCCCCCTCCTTTTCCCCTCTCCCCTCGCTCTCCCCTGTTCTCGCCCTGCCTCCCCTCGGGTGGCGTGGTGGCGGGAGCTGGGCGCGTCAGGGTGTGATGGACGGACGGCAGTAAAGATGACGAGTGGGCCGCCGGCTTAGGGGAATGGCCCGCGCCCACCCATATATCTCTTTTATTGCACTCATCTTCATTTTCATATTTCATATTTGCATTTACAGGCGTGGGCATAAATCACAGCCATTAATACTTAATTAGCTTTATGTTTGGGACCCTCGAGACGGAGCGATGGCGTCATACTGGAAGATTACGTCTATGAAGGGAGGTTCACCCAGGAGGTATTTACCAGTATGGGCGCCTGACAGAGGGAACCTTCCTCCTACCTCCCCCTGCCACACAGCTTTCCATTCCCTGCCCCTCTCTCACCTATAGTGCCACCAGTGCCAAGGTCTTGTGCCGAGGATGTGTCTTCCACTCCAGTACTAGTAGTGCCAGGTGTTGAGACGAGTCAGTGCCCATTCCTGTATTAGTAGTGATAGGGAAGTTGTAATGGTGTTGCCCCCCTCTTAGTGCCAGTGCCACAGGGTGTTATGATGAAGTGTGATCCTCTTATGAGTCTCAGCAGTGCCAAGGTGTTGTGTTGAGGCATCTTCCAGTCCAGTGTTAGTAGTGCCTGGGTTTTGTCATGAGGTGTTGCCATAGTGCCAACGGTGCCAGGGTGTCGCTACAAACTCTCTCAAACAGAGACACAGAATCATCGCCTCCACTATCCTGAGTTGCTGGAGGACACAGAACCTGCTGTCTTAATGTAGGAACCTCACCAAGGTTTACCATATACTTCAAGGGTTTTTCTACAGCGCCTCTCCTCCCTCCCTGTCTTCAGGTGCTGTGCGAAGCGCGTGCGAAAAAAATGGGGATTCCCAGCTGTTGCTTCGTTTGTTTGTGTTTCATTCTTTTTTACTTTCTTGATTGTTTGTCCAGGCGATATTTCAGGCTCTTTTTTAATCTAGGAAGCTCTAAATCGAACAAACTAATGATCAAGTACATAATTATTTTACTGATATGATACACCGCCTCAACCCCCCATTCCGTCTCCAGGTGGTACGGTAAATTGAGAACGGTGAACTGTACACTGTTTTTCAATAGCTATTTACAAGCATCATGATATACTTACAAATTTAAAGAGTTGTTTACACACTGTAGCAGAGGGCTGAACGATTCAGTGTGTGTGTGTGTGTGTGTGTGTGTGTGTTTTAGTGCACTTAAATACCTGTATGTTATGATGATATTAACCTATGTACGTACACCTATCCATCTGTGTGTATCAGTGAATGTCGTCTACCCATAACTCTCACTCGCCCTTACGACACAACGTTCGGGTATAATAACTGAGCTTCATAACTCACCACCAGCAGCGAAGTTTAAGCCTGACACACTTGTCATACGAGACGTGACAACATACATCACCGGCCTAAAGAACGAGGTGAGGGAGGCACGTCAACAACAGATGATTTGAGAGCTCCCTTATCACTGGTGGTGGTGGTGACTGGTGGGAATTGGTGGTGAATGGCGATGACTGATAATAGACTGGTAGTGACTGACTGGTTATGATTCGTGGTGGTGATTGGTAGTGACAGGTGATAATTGGTGACTGGTGATGATTAGTAATGGCTGATAATGACTGACTGTCTCCCAGGTAACATTTCACTCTACAATCTGAAATGAAATACAATACACACAAGACCCGTCAAGTGTGTAGAACCGATGAGAAATACATTATACATTTTAACGCGATGAGAAATATACAGACTGCAGAGTTTTAACGGAAGGAATGTATGTAGGCTATCTTATACACTAAGGCAATACAAATTCTCCCCCCCCCTCCCAAAGTTGATTTTAATGTTGGTTTGCATAAGAAAAAAAATCTACATTGCCAACACCACCTCTGCCAACACTTTTTCAAACACATTCCCTACCAACACTTCCGTTACACCTCCCCTGCCAACACCTCCCCTGCCAACAACTCCCCTGCCAACAACTCCCATGCCAACAACTCCCCTACCAACACCTCCCATGCCAACAACCCTGCCAACAACTCCCACAACCCACCTCCCATGCCAACACTCCTGCAACACCTCCTGCTGCCAACAACTCCCTGCCAACACTCCCCTGACACACTCACCTAACCTACCTGCATATTCTTTCCTCATTAGTTACGTTCGTGTCTCGGTAATGATGCTCATATCTGCAATGGCTATCCCTATGTGCAAGTTGCATGTTGCATCTGCTGATATCTCTATTGATTGCAGATACCTGTCAATGTCTGCGTATTCGTCTTTTCACCTGGCTTTTTTTTTTCCTTCCTTCCTTCCTTCCTTCCCCGTAGAGGTTGTGAGGAGGGTTGTGAGAGGTTGTGAGTGGGAGAAGTTGTGAGGGAGGGTTGTGAGGAGGAGGTTGTGGGAGGGTGAGGGAGAGGGTTGTGAGGAGGGTTGTGAGGAGGGTTGTGAGGAGAGAGGTTGTGAGAGGGGATTAGAGTGAGTGATGAATTGTGATAGGGTTGTAACTTGTGATATAGAAGGATGTTATGGATGATTGGGGTTGATAAATTGAAGGAGGGAGGTTGTGAGGAGGTTGTGAGAGGTTGTGAGGAGAGAGGGTTGTGAGGGAGGGTTGTGAGGGGGGTTGTGATATAGAGTGAAGGTGATAAAGGAGGAACTGTGATAGGGTTGTAACTTGTGATATAGAAGGGATGTTATGGTAGATTGGCGAGTTGTGATAAATTGGAAGGGCTGTGATGGAGGTTGTAATACAGAAGGGGTGATATGGAGGATGGTTGTCAGAGAGAGAGAGAGAGAGAGAGAGAGAGAGAGAGAGAGGTGGTAGAGGGAGGGAAATATGTGTGGGAGGGATCAGCGACAGGGGGAGGGCGCGTGGGTGTGTAAGCAGGGATTTTGACCAATATAAATATGTGTGTGTGTGTGTGTGTGTGTGTGTGTGTGTGTGTGTGTGTGTGTGTGTGTGTGTGTCTGAGTGTGTGTGTGTGTGAAATTATGATAAGTACACACACACACACACACTACATAACCCTTAATAACACCATCCTCCTCTCCTACAACAACGGGATCCTCACCTACAACTCTTCTTCCCATCTACAACCCCACACCAGACAGACAGACTACTACTACTACTACTACTACTACTACTACTACCATTACTACAACACACCCCTTCCCCCCACTCCCTTTCAAGCAATAGACCACCCCACCTTACCCTCCACCTCCCCCACGCCCCCTTTTAAAAAAATGAACATATTAGGACACGCTGGAACAAAAGTGTCCAATTCTTAACAGGATAAACAAAAGACGTCTACAATGTCTTAAGACGTTGGCCCCTACCGTAAGTCTCCTTGAAGGGGATCTTAATTTTTTTTTTTTCGTTCTTTCGTATATTCCCCCGAGCGACCATTACAAACTGAGCCGGTGCTGTATTATTTATTGCAGTAATTGAAATAAAATTTGCATATTTAATTGCACTGCGCATCACGCCCGCCCCGCCAGGCCAGCAGTTGTGAAAGAAAAATGAAGTGACTCACGGGTGTGGTGGCGAGGTCCTGGGTGTACTCCTACTGGGGGAGACTCTGGGTGTACTCCTGCTGGGGGAGGTCTTGGGGTGTGTTCTTCTTCCTCACTCCTGCTGGGGGAAAGAAGGTGGTGAGAAGGGGTGGGAAAAAGGTAGAAGACTTGGTAGAGTTGGGGAGGGAAGATAGGGTGGGGAAGAGGGGGGGGGAGAGAGAAGGAAAGCTAGATGAGAAGGAGTTGGAGTGAGAAAAGAAATTGATAAATAAGTGCTAGAGATGAGGCGAGGAGAGAGAGAGATGAGAGAAATTGACTGAGGAGGGAAGAAGGGAGAGGAGAAAGAGGAGGAAAAGGGAGGAAAATGAGAGAGCGTCTTTTACCACACACGTGAGGACTTGAGGAGAGGGGAAGAGGAGAGATAGAGGAAGAGGAGGAAAGAAGCGA